>NW_026776512.1:0-41264 GCF_030936135.1 Gavia stellata
TCATTCATTCATCAATTTCAATCTGGCCAGAGCTCAACACCGAAATTGCGAACGTCCAGCGATTGCTCCTACACTAAAGGTGCCAGCCCTGAAAGCTCTTGCTGGTCCTCATCTCCCACTGGTAACCTCTCAAACGAACCACAAACACTTGGGCTCTGAACTTGTTTAGCCTACGAAAACTTCCAACGTACACAGCCTCTCCTGCTCAATCTGGCCAGAGCTCAACACCGAAATTGCGAACGTCCAGCGATTGCTCCTACACTAAAGGTGCCAGCCCTGAAAGCTCTTGCTGGTCCTCATCTCCCACTGGTAACCTCTCAAACGAACCACAAACACTTGGGCTCTGAACTTGTTTAGCCTACGAAAACTTCCAACGTACACAGCCTCTCCTGCTCAATATGGCCAAAATTCAACACCGAAATTGCGAACGTCCAGCGATTGCTCCTACACTAAAGGTGCCAGCCCTGAAAGCTCTTGCTGGTCCTCATCTCCCACTGGTAACCTCTCAAACGAACCACAAACACTTGGGCTCTGAACTTGTTTAGCCTACGAAAACTTCCAACGTACACTCCCTCTCCTGCTCAATCTGGCCAGAGCTCAACACCGAAATTGCGAACGTCCAGCGATTGCTCCTACACTAAAGGTGCCAGCCCTGAAAGCTCTTGCTGGTCCTCATCTCCCACTGGTAACCTCTCAAACGAACCACAAACACTTGGGCTCTGAACTTGTTTAGCCTACGAAAACTTCCAACGTACACAGCCTCTCCTGCTCAATCTGGCCAGAGCTCAACACCGAAAATGCGAACGTCCAGCGATTGCTCCTACACTAAAGGTGCCAGCCCTGAAAGCTCTTGCTGGTCCTCATCTCCCACTGGTAACCTCTCAAACGAACTACAAACACTTGGGCTCTGAACTTGTTTAGCCTACTAAAACTTCCAACGTACACAGCCTCTCCTGCTCAATCTGGCCAGAGCTCAACACCGAAATTGCGAACGTCCAGCGATTGCTCCTACACTAAAGGTGCCAGCCCTGAAAGCTCTTGCTGGTCCTCATCTCCCACTGGTAACCTCTCAAACGAACCACAAACACTTGGGCTCTGAACTTGTTTAGCCTACGAAAACTTCCAACGTACACAGCCTCTCCTGCTCAATCTGGCCAGAGCTCAACACCGAAATTGCGAACGTCCAGCGATTGCTCCTACACTAAAGGTGCCAGCCCTGAAACCTCTTGCTGGTCCTCATCTCCCACTGGTAACCTCTCAAACGAACCACAAACACTTGGGCTCTGAACTTGTTTAGCCTACGAAAACTTCCAACGTACACAGCCTCTCCTGCTCAATCTGGCCAGAGCTCAACACCGAAATTGCGAACGTCCAGCGATTGCTCCTACACTAAAGGTGCCAGCCCTGAAAGCTCTTGCTGGTCCTCATCTCCCACTGGTAACCTCTCAAACGAACCACAAACACTTGGTCTCTGAACTTGTTTAGCCTACTAAAACTTCCAACGTACACAGCCTCTCCTGCTCAATCTGGATAGAGCTCAACACCGAAAATGCGAACGTCCAGCGATTGCTCCTACACTAAAGGTGCCAGCCCTGAAAGCTCTTGCTGGTCCTCATCTCCCACTGGTAACCTCTCAAACGAACTACAAACACTTGGGCTCTGAACTTGTTTAGCCTACTAAAACTTCCAACGTACACAGCCTCTCCTATTCAATCTGGCCAGAGCTCAACACCGAAATTGCGAACGTCCAGCGATTGCTCCTACACTAAAGGTGCCAGCCCTGAAAGCTCTTGCTGGTCCTCATCTCCCACTGGTAACCTCTCAAACGAACCACAAACACTTGGGCTCTGAACTTGTTTAGCCTACGAAAACTTCCAACGTACACTCCCTCTCCTGCTCAATCTGGCCAGAGCTCAACACCGAAATTGCGAACGTCCAGCGATTGCTGCTACACTAAAGGTGCCAGCCCTGAAAGCTCTTGCTGGTCCTCATCTCCCACTGGTAACCTCTCAAACGAACTACAAACACTTGGGCTCTGAACTTGTTTAGCCTACGAAAACTTCCAACGTACACAGCCTCTCCTGCTCAATCTGGCCAGAGCTCAACACCGAAATTGCGAACGTCCAGCGATTGCTCCTACACTAAAGGTGCCAGCCCTGAAAGCTCTTGCTGGTCCTCATCTCCCACTGGTAACCTCTCAAACGAACCACAAACACTTGGGCTCTGAACTTGTTTAGCCTACGAAAACTTCCAACGTACACAGCCTCTCCTGCTCAATCTGTCCAGAGCTCAACACCGAAAATGCGAACGTCCAGCGATTGCTGCTACACTAAAGGTGCCAGCCCTGAAAGCTCTTGCTGGTCCTCATCTCCCACTGGTAACCTCTCAAACGAACCACAGACACTTGGGCTCTGAACTTGTTTAGCCTACGAAAACTTCCAACGTACACTCCCTCTCCTGCTCAATCTGGCCAGAGCTCAACACCGAAAATGCGAACGTCCGACGATTGCTCCTACACTAAAGGTGCCAGCCCTGAAAGCTCTTGCTGGTCCTCATCTCCCACTGGTAACCTCTCAAACGAACCACAAACACTTGGGCTCTGAACTTGTTTAACCTACGAAAACTTCCAACGTACACAGCCTCTCCTGCTCAATCTGGCCAGAGCTCAACACCGAAATTGCGAACGTCCGGCGATTGCTCCTACACTAAAGGTGCCAGCCCTGAAAGCTCTTGCTGGTCCTCATCTCCCACTGCTAAGCTCTCAAACGAACCACAAACACTTGGGCTCTGAACTTGTTTAGCCTAGTAAAACTTCCAACGTACACAGCCTCTCCTGCTCAATCTGGCCAGAGCTCAACACCGAAATTGCGAACGTCCAGCGATTGCTCCTACACTAAAGGTGCCAGCCCTGAAAGCTCTTGCTGGTCCTCATCTCCCACTGGTAACCTCTCAAACGAACTACAAACACTTGGGCTCTGAACTTGTTTAGCCTACTAAAACTTCCAACGTACACAGCCTCTCCTGCTCAATCTGGCCAGAGCTCAACACCGAAATTGCGAACGTCCAGCGATTGCTCCTACACTAAAGGTGCCAGCCCTGAAAGCTCTTGCTGGTCCTCATCTCCCACTGGTAACCTCTCAAACGAACCACAAACACTTGGGCTCTGAACTTGTTTAGCCTACGAAAACTTCCAACGTACACAGCCTCTCCTGCTCAATCTGGCCAGAGCTCAACACCGAAAATGCGAACGTCCGGCGATTGCTGCTACACTAAAGGTGCCAGCCCTGAAAGCTCTTGCTGGTCCTCATCTCCCACTGGTAACCTCTCAAACGAACCACAAACACTTGGGCTCTGAACTTGTTTAGCCTACGAAAACTTCCAACGTACACTCCCTCTCCTGCTCAATCTGGCCAGAGCTCAACACCGAAAATGCGAACGTCCGGCGATTGCTCCTACACTAAAGGTGCCAGCCCTGAAAGCTCTTGCTGGTCCTCATCTCCCACTGGTAACCTCTCAAACGAACCACAAACACTTGGGCTCTGAACTTGTTTAGCCTACGAAAACTTCCAACGTACACAGCCTCTCCTGCTCAATCTGGCCAGAGCTCGACACCGAAATTGCGAACGTCCAGCGATTGCTCCTACACTAAAGGTGCCAGCCCTGAAAGCTCTTGCTGCTCCTCATCTCCCACTGGTAACCTCTCAAACGAACCACAAACACTTGGTCTCTGAACTTGTTTAGCCTACTAAAACTTCCAACGTACACAGCCTCTCCTGCTCAATCTGGCCAGAGCTCAACACCGAAATTGCGAACGTCCGGCGATTGCTCCTACACTAAAGGTGCCAGCCCTGAAAGCTCTTGCTGGTCCTCATCTCCCACTGGTAACCTCTCAAACGAACCACAAACACTTGGGCTCTGAACTTGTTTAGCCTACAAAAACTTCCAACGTACACAGCCTCTCCTGCTCAATCTGCCTGAAATTCAACACCGAAATTGTGAACGTCCAGGGATTGCTCCTACACTAAAGGTGCCAGCCCTGAAAGCTCTTGCTGGTCCTCATCTCCCACTGGTAACCTCTCAAACGAACCACAAACACTTGGTCTCTGAACTTGTTTAGCCTACGAAAACTTCCAACGTACACAGCCTCTCCTGCTCATTCTGGCCAGAGCTCAACACCGAAATTGCGAACGTCCAGCGATTGCTCCTACACTAAAGGTGCCAGCCCTGAAAGCTCTTGCTGGTCCTCATCTCCCACTGCTAAGCTCTCAAACGAACCACAAACACTTGGGCTCTGAACTTGTTTAGCCTAGTAAAACTTCCAACGTACACAGCCTCTCCTGCTCAATCTGGCCAGAGCTCAACACCGAAATTGCGAACGTCCAGCGATTGCTCCTACACTAAAGGTGCCAGCCCTGAAAGCTCTTGCTGGTCCTCATCTCCCACTGGTAACCTCTCAAACGAACTACAAACACTTGGGCTCTGAACTTGTTTAGCCTACTAAAACTTCCAACGTACACAGCCTCTCCTGCTCAATCTGGCCAGAGCTCAACACCGAAATTGCGAACGTCCAGCGATTGCTCCTACACTAAAGGTGCCAGCCCTGAAAGCTCTTGCTGGTCCTCATCTCCCACTGGTAACCTCTCAAACGAACCACAAACACTTGGGCTCTGAACTTGTTTAGCCTACGAAAACTTCCAACGTACACAGCCTCTCCTGCTCAATCTGGCCAGAGCTCAACACCGAAAATGCGAACGTCCGGCGATTGCTGCTACACTAAAGGTGCCAGCCCTGAAAGCTCTTGCTGGTCCTCATCTCCCACTGGTAACCTCTCAAACGAACCACAAACACTTGGGCTCTGAACTTGTTTAGCCTACGAAAACTTCCAACGTACACTCCCTCTCCTGCTCAATCTGGCCAGAGCTCAACACCGAAAATGCGAACGTCCGGCGATTGCTCCTACACTAAAGGTGCCAGCCCTGAAAGCTCTTGCTGGTCCTCATCTCCCACTGGTAACCTCTCAAACGAACCACAAACACTTGGGCTCTGAACTTGTTTAGCCTACGAAAACTTCCAACGTACACAGCCTCTCCTGCTCAATCTGGCCAGAGCTCGACACCGAAATTGCGAACGTCCAGCGATTGCTCCTACACTAAAGGTGCCAGCCCTGAAAGCTCTTGCTGCTCCTCATCTCCCACTGGTAACCTCTCAAACGAACCACAAACACTTGGTCTCTGAACTTGTTTAGCCTACTAAAACTTCCAACGTACACAGCCTCTCCTGCTCAATCTGGCCAGAGCTCAACACCGAAATTGCGAACGTCCGGCGATTGCTCCTACACTAAAGGTGCCAGCCCTGAAAGCTCTTGCTGGTCCTCATCTCCCACTGGTAACCTCTCAAACGAACCACAAACACTTGGGCTCTGAACTTGTTTAGCCTACAAAAACTTCCAACGTACACAGCCTCTCCTGCTCAATCTGCCTGAAATTCAACACCGAAATTGTGAACGTCCAGGGATTGCTCCTACACTAAAGGTGCCAGCCCTGAAAGCTCTTGCTGGTCCTCATCTCCCACTGGTAACCTCTCAAACGAACCACAAACACTTGGTCTCTGAACTTGTTTAGCCTACGAAAACTTCCAACGTACACAGCCTCTCCTGCTCATTCTGGCCAGAGCTCAACACCGAAATTGCGAACGTCCAGCGATTGCTCCTACACTAAAGGTGCCAGCCCTGAAAGCTCTTGCTGGTCCTCATCTCCCACTGGTAACCTCTCAAACGAACCACAAACACTTGGGCTCTGAACTTGTTTAGCCTACGAAAACTTCCAACGTACACAGCCTCTCCTGCTCAATCTGGCCAGAGCTCAACACCGAAATTGCGAACGTCCGGCGATTGCTCCTACACTAAAGGTGCCAGCCCTGAAAGCTCTTGCTGGTCCTCATCTCCCACTGGTAACCTCTCAAACGAACCACAAACACTTGGGCTCTGAACTTGTTTAGCCTACGAAAACTTCCAACGTACACTCCCTCTCCTGCTCAATCTGGCCAGAGCTCAACACCGAAAATGCGAACGTCCAGCGATTGCTCCTACACTAAAGGTGCCAGCCCTGAAAGCTCTTGCTGGTCCTCATCTCCCACTGGTAACCTCTCAAACGAACCACAAACACTTGGGCTCTGAACTTGTTTAGCCTACTAAAACTTCCAACGTACACAGCCTCTCCTGCTCAATCTGGCCAGAGCTCAACACTGAAATTGCGAACGTCCAGCGATTGCTCCTACACTAAAGGTGCCAGCCCTGAAAGCTCTTGCTGGTCCTCATCTCCCACTGGTAATCTCTCAAACGAACCACAAACACTTGGGCTCTGAACTTGTTTAGCCTACGAAAACTTCCAACGTACACAGCCTCTCCTGCTCAATCTGGCCAGAGCTCAACACCGAAATTGCGAACGTCCAGCGATTGCTCCTACACTAAAGGTGCCAGCCCTGAAAGCTCTTGCTGCTCCTCATCTCCCACTGGTAACCTCTCAAACGAACCACAAACACTTGGGCTCTGAACTTGTTTAGCCTACGAAAACTTCCAACGTACACAGCCTCTCCTGCTCAATCTGGCCAGAGCTCAACACCGAAATTGCGAACGTCCAGCGATTGCTGCTACACTAAAGGTGCCAGCCCTGAAAGCTCTTGCTGGTCCTCATCTCCCACTGGTAACCTCTCAAACGAACCACAAACACTTGGGCTCTGCACTTGTTTAGCCTACTAAAACTTCCAACGTACACTCCCTCTCCTGCTCAATCTGCCTGAAATTCAACACCGAAATTGTGAACGTCCAGCGATTGCTCCTACACTAAAGGTGCCAGCCCTGAAAGCTCTTGCTGGTCCTCATCTCCCACTGGTAACCTCTCAAATGAACCACAAACACTTGGGCTCTGAACTTGTTTAGCCTACTAAAACTTCCAACGTACACAGCCTCTCCTGCTCAATCTGCCTGAAATTCAACACCGAAATTGTGAACGTCCAGGGATTGCTCCTACACTAAAGGTGCCAGCCCTGAAAGCTCTTGCTGGTCCTCATCTCCCACTGGTAACCTCTCAAACGAACCACAAACACTTGGGCTCTGAACTTGTTTAGCCTACGAAAACTTCCAACGTACACAGCCTCTCCTGCTCAATCTGGCCAGAGCTCAACACCGAAATTGCGAACGTCCAGCGATTGCTCCTACACTAAAGGTGCCAGCCCTGAAAGCTCTTGCTGCTCCTCATCTCCCACTGGTAACCTCTCAAACGAACCACAAACACTTGGTCTCTGAACTTGTTTAGCCTACGAAAACTTCCAACGTACACAGCCTCTCCTGCTCAATCTGGCCAGAGCTCAACACCGAAATTGCGAACGTCCAGCGATTGCTCCTACACTAAAGGTGCCAGCCCTGAAAGCTCTTGCTGGTCCTCATCTCCCACTGGTAACCTCTCAAACGAACCACAAACACTTGGGCTCTGAACTTGTTTAGCCTACGAAAACTTCCAACGTACACAGCCTCTCCTGCTCAATCTGGCCAGAGCTCAACACCGAAATTGCGAACGTCCGGCGATTGCTCCTACACTAAAGGTGCCAGCCCTGAAAGCTCTTGCTGGTCCTCATCTCCCACTGGTAACCTCTCAAACGAACCACAAACACTTGGGCTCTGAACTTGTTTAGCCTACGAAAACTTCCAACGTACACTCCCTCTCCTGCTCAATCTGGCCAGAGCTCAACACCGAAATTGCGCACGTCCGGCGATTACTCCTACACGAAAGGTGCCAGCCCTGAAAGCTCTTGCTGGTCCTCATCTCCCACTGGTAACCTCTCAAACGAACCACAAACACTTGGGCTCTGAACTTGTTTAGCCTACGAAAACTTCCAACGTACACAGCCTCTCCTGCTCAATCTGGCCAGAGCTCAACACCGAAATTGCGAACGTCCAGCGATTGCTCCTACACTAAAGGTGCCAGCCCTGAAAGCTCTTGCTGGTCCTCATCTCCCACTGGTAACCTCTCAAACGAACCACAAACACTTGGGCTCTGAACTTGTTTAGCCTACGAAAACTTCCAACGTACACAGCCTCTCCTGCTCAATATGGCCAAAATTCAACACCGAAATTGCGAACGTCCAGCGATTGCTCCTACACTAAAGGTGCCAGCCCTGAAAGCTCTTGCTGGTCCTCATCTCCCACTGGTAACCTCTCAAACGAACCACAAACACTTGGGCTCTGAACTTGTTTAGCCTACGAAAACTTCCAACGTACACTCCCTCTCCTGCTCAATCTGGCCAGAGCTCAACACCGAAATTGCGAACGTCCAGCGATTGCTCCTACACTAAAGGTGCCAGCCCTGAAAGCTCTTGCTGGTCCTCATCTCCCACTGGTAACCTCTCAAACGAACCACAAACACTTGGGCTCTGAACTTGTTTAGCCTACTAAAACTTCCAACGTACACAGCCTCTCCTGCTCAATCTGGCCAGAGCTCAACACCGAAAATGCGAACGTCCAGCGATTGCTCCTACACTAAAGGTGCCAGCCCTGAAAGCTCTTGCTGGTCCTCATCTCCCACTGGTAACCTCTCAAACGAACTACAAACACTTGGGCTCTGAACTTGTTTAGCCTACTAAAACTTCCAACGTACACAGCCTCTCCTGCTCAATCTGCCCAGAGCTCAACACCGAAATTGCGAACGTCCAGCGATTGCTCCTACACTAAAGGTGCCAGCCCTGAAAGCTCTTGCTGGTCCTCATCTCCCACTGGTAACCTCTCAAACGAACCACAAACACTTGGGCTCTGAACTTGTTTAGCCTACGAAAACTTCCAACGTACACAGCCTCTCCTGCTCAATCTGGCCAGAGCTCAACACCGAAATTGCGAACGTCCAGCGATTGCTCCTACACTAAAGGTGCCAGCCCTGAAACCTCTTGCTGGTCCTCATCTCCCACTGGTAACCTCTCAAACGAACCACAAACACTTGGGCTCTGAACTTGTTTAGCCTACGAAAACTTCCAACGTACACAGCCTCTCCTGCTCAATCTGGCCAGAGCTCAACACCGAAATTGCGAACGTCCAGCGATTGCTCCTACACTAAAGGTGCCAGCCCTGAAAGCTCTTGCTGGTCCTCATCTCCCACTGGTAACCTCTCAAACGAACCACAAACACTTGGTCTCTGAACTTGTTTAGCCTACTAAAACTTCCAACGTACACAGCCTCTCCTGCTCAATCTGGATAGAGCTCAACACCGAAAATGCGAACGTCCAGCGATTGCTCCTACACTAAAGGTGCCAGCCCTGAAAGCTCTTGCTGGTCCTCATCTCCCACTGGTAACCTCTCAAACGAACTACAAACACTTGGGCTCTGAACTTGTTTAGCCTACTAAAACTTCCAACGTACACAGCCTCTCCTATTCAATCTGGCCAGAGCTCAACACCGAAATTGCGAACGTCCAGCGATTGCTCCTACACTAAAGGTGCCAGCCCTGAAAGCTCTTGCTGGTCCTCATCTCCCACTGGTAACCTCTCAAACGAACCACAAACACTTGGGCTCTGAACTTGTTTAGCCTACGAAAACTTCCAACGTACACTCCCTCTCCTGCTCAATCTGGCCAGAGCTCAACACCGAAATTGCGAACGTCCAGCGATTGCTGCTACACTAAAGGTGCCAGCCCTGAAAGCTCTTGCTGGTCCTCATCTCCCACTGGTAACCTCTCAAACGAACTACAAACACTTGGGCTCTGAACTTGTTTAGCCTACGAAAACTTCCAACGTACACAGCCTCTCCTGCTCAATCTGGCCAGAGCTCAACACCGAAATTGCGAACGTCCAGCGATTGCTCCTACACTAAAGGTGCCAGCCCTGAAAGCTCTTGCTGGTCCTCATCTCCCACTGGTAACCTCTCAAACGAACCACAAACACTTGGGCTCTGAACTTGTTTAGCCTACGAAAACTTCCAACGTACACAGCCTCTCCTGCTCAATCTGTCCAGAGCTCAACACCGAAAATGCGAACGTCCAGCGATTGCTGCTACACTAAAGGTGCCAGCCCTGAAAGCTCTTGCTGGTCCTCATCTCCCACTGGTAACCTCTCAAACGAACCACAGACACTTGGGCTCTGAACTTGTTTAGCCTACGAAAACTTCCAACGTACACTCCCTCTCCTGCTCAATCTGGCCAGAGCTCAACACCGAAAATGCGAACGTCCGACGATTGCTCCTACACTAAAGGTGCCAGCCCTGAAAGCTCTTGCTGGTCCTCATCTCCCACTGGTAACCTCTCAAACGAACCACAAACACTTGGGCTCTGAACTTGTTTAACCTACGAAAACTTCCAACGTACACAGCCTCTCCTGCTCAATCTGGCCAGAGCTCAACACCGAAATTGCGAACGTCCGGCGATTGCTCCTACACTAAAGGTGCCAGCCCTGAAAGCTCTTGCTGGTCCTCATCTCCCACTGCTAAGCTCTCAAACGAACCACAAACACTTGGGCTCTGAACTTGTTTAGCCTAGTAAAACTTCCAACGTACACAGCCTCTCCTGCTCAATCTGGCCAGAGCTCAACACCGAAAATTGCGAACGTCCAGCGATTGCTCCTACACTAAAGGTGCCAGCCCTGAAAGCTCTTGCTGGTCCTCATCTCCCACTGGTAACCTCTCAAACGAACTACAAACACTTGGGCTCTGAACTTGTTTAGCCTACTAAAACTTCCAACGTACACAGCCTCTCCTGCTCAATCTGGCCAGAGCTCAACACCGAAATTGCGAACGTCCAGCGATTGCTCCTACACTAAAGGTGCCAGCCCTGAAAGCTCTTGCTGGTCCTCATCTCCCACTGGTAACCTCTCAAACGAACCACAAACACTTGGGCTCTGAACTTGTTTAGCCTACGAAAACTTCCAACGTACACAGCCTCTCCTGCTCAATCTGGCCAGAGCTCAACACCGAAAATGCGAACGTCCGGCGATTGCTGCTACACTAAAGGTGCCAGCCCTGAAAGCTCTTGCTGGTCCTCATCTCCCACTGGTAACCTCTCAAACGAACCACAAACACTTGGGCTCTGAACTTGTTTAGCCTACGAAAACTTCCAACGTACACTCCCTCTCCTGCTCAATCTGGCCAGAGCTCAACACCGAAAATGCGAACGTCCGGCGATTGCTCCTACACTAAAGGTGCCAGCCCTGAAAGCTCTTGCTGGTCCTCATCTCCCACTGGTAACCTCTCAAACGAACCACAAACACTTGGGCTCTGAACTTGTTTAGCCTACGAAAACTTCCAACGTACACAGCCTCTCCTGCTCAATCTGGCCAGAGCTCGACACCGAAATTGCGAACGTCCAGCGATTGCTCCTACACTAAAGGTGCCAGCCCTGAAAGCTCTTGCTGCTCCTCATCTCCCACTGGTAACCTCTCAAACGAACCACAAACACTTGGTCTCTGAACTTGTTTAGCCTACTAAAACTTCCAACGTACACAGCCTCTCCTGCTCAATCTGGCCAGAGCTCAACACCGAAATTGCGAACGTCCGGCGATTGCTCCTACACTAAAGGTGCCAGCCCTGAAAGCTCTTGCTGGTCCTCATCTCCCACTGGTAACCTCTCAAACGAACCACAAACACTTGGGCTCTGAACTTGTTTAGCCTACAAAAACTTCCAACGTACACAGCCTCTCCTGCTCAATCTGCCTGAAATTCAACACCGAAATTGTGAACGTCCAGGGATTGCTCCTACACTAAAGGTGCCAGCCCTGAAAGCTCTTGCTGGTCCTCATCTCCCACTGGTAACCTCTCAAACGAACTACAAACACTTGGGCTCTGAACTTGTTTAGCCTACTAAAACTTCCAACGTACACAGCCTCTCCTGCTCAATCTGGCCAGAGCTCAACACCGAAATTGCGAACGTCCAGCGATTGCTCCTACACTAAAGGTGCCAGCCCTGAAAGCTCTTGCTGGTCCTCATCTCCCACTGGTAACCTCTCAAACGAACCACAAACACTTGGGCTCTGAACTTGTTTAGCCTACGAAAACTTCCAACGTACACAGCCTCTCCTGCTCAATCTGGCCAGAGCTCAACACCGAAAATGCGAACGTCCGGCGATTGCTGCTACACTAAAGGTGCCAGCCCTGAAAGCTCTTGCTGGTCCTCATCTCCCACTGGTAACCTCTCAAACGAACCACAAACACTTGGGCTCTGAACTTGTTTAGCCTACGAAAACTTCCAACGTACACTCCCTCTCCTGCTCAATCTGGCCAGAGCTCAACACCGAAAATGCGAACGTCCGGCGATTGCTCCTACACTAAAGGTGCCAGCCCTGAAAGCTCTTGCTGGTCCTCATCTCCCACTGGTAACCTCTCAAACGAACCACAAACACTTGGGCTCTGAACTTGTTTAGCCTACGAAAACTTCCAACGTACACAGCCTCTCCTGCTCAATCTGGCCAGAGCTCGACACCGAAATTGCGAACGTCCAGCGATTGCTCCTACACTAAAGGTGCCAGCCCTGAAAGCTCTTGCTGCTCCTCATCTCCCACTGGTAACCTCTCAAACGAACCACAAACACTTGGTCTCTGAACTTGTTTAGCCTACTAAAACTTCCAACGTACACAGCCTCTCCTGCTCAATCTGGCCAGAGCTCAACACCGAAATTGCGAACGTCCGGCGATTGCTCCTACACTAAAGGTGCCAGCCCTGAAAGCTCTTGCTGGTCCTCATCTCCCACTGGTAACCTCTCAAACGAACCACAAACACTTGGGCTCTGAACTTGTTTAGCCTACAAAAACTTCCAACGTACACAGCCTCTCCTGCTCAATCTGCCTGAAATTCAACACCGAAATTGTGAACGTCCAGGGATTGCTCCTACACTAAAGGTGCCAGCCCTGAAAGCTCTTGCTGGTCCTCATCTCCCACTGGTAACCTCTCAAACGAACCACAAACACTTGGTCTCTGAACTTGTTTAGCCTACGAAAACTTCCAACGTACACAGCCTCTCCTGCTCATTCTGGCCAGAGCTCAACACCGAAATTGCGAACGTCCAGCGATTGCTCCTACACTAAAGGTGCCAGCCCTGAAAGCTCTTGCTGGTCCTCATCTCCCACTGGTAACCTCTCAAACGAACCACAAACACTTGGGCTCTGAACTTGTTTAGCCTACGAAAACTTCCAACGTACACAGCCTCTCCTGCTCAATCTGGCCAGAGCTCAACACCGAAATTGCGAACGTCCGGCGATTGCTCCTACACTAAAGGTGCCAGCCCTGAAAGCTCTTGCTGGTCCTCATCTCCCACTGGTAACCTCTCAAACGAACCACAAACACTTGGGCTCTGAACTTGTTTAGCCTACGAAAACTTCCAACGTACACTCCCTCTCCTGCTCAATCTGGCCAGAGCTCAACACCGAAAATGCGAACGTCCAGCGATTGCTCCTACACTAAAGGTGCCAGCCCTGAAAGCTCTTGCTGGTCCTCATCTCCCACTGGTAACCTCTCAAACGAACCACAAACACTTGGGCTCTGAACTTGTTTAGCCTACTAAAACTTCCAACGTACACAGCCTCTCCTGCTCAATCTGGCCAGAGCTCAACACTGAAATTGCGAACGTCCAGCGATTGCTCCTACACTAAAGGTGCCAGCCCTGAAAGCTCTTGCTGGTCCTCATCTCCCACTGGTAATCTCTCAAACGAACCACAAACACTTGGGCTCTGAACTTGTTTAGCCTACGAAAACTTCCAACGTACACAGCCTCTCCTGCTCAATCTGGCCAGAGCTCAACACCGAAATTGCGAACGTCCAGCGATTGCTCCTACACTAAAGGTGCCAGCCCTGAAAGCTCTTGCTGCTCCTCATCTCCCACTGGTAACCTCTCAAACGAACCACAAACACTTGGGCTCTGAACTTGTTTAGCCTACGAAAACTTCCAACGTACACTCCCTCTCCTGCTCAATCTGGCCAGAGCTCAACACCGAAAATGCGAACGTCCAGCGATTGCTGCTACACTAAAGGTGCCAGCCCTGAAAGCTCTTGCTGGTCCTCATCTCCCACTGGTAACCTCTCAAACGAACCACAAACACTTGGGCTCTGCACTTGTTTAGCCTACTAAAACTTCCAACGTACACTCCCTCTCCTGCTCAATCTGCCTGAAATTCAACACCGAAATTGTGAACGTCCAGCGATTGCTCCTACACTAAAGGTGCCAGCCCTGAAAGCTCTTGCTGGTCCTCATCTCCCACTGGTAACCTCTCAAACGAACCACAAACACTTGGGCTCTGAACTTGTTTAGCCTACGAAAACTTCCAACGTACACAGCCTCTCCTGCTCAATCTGGCCAGAGCTCAACACCGAAATTGCGAACGTCCAGCGATTGCTCCTACACTAAAGGTGCCAGCCCTGAAAGCTCTTGCTGCTCCTCATCTCCCACTGGTAACCTCTCAAACGAACCACAAACACTTGGTCTCTGAACTTGTTTAGCCTACGAAAACTTCCAACGTACACAGCCTCTCCTGCTCAATCTGGCCAGAGCTCAACACCGAAATTGCGAACGTCCAGCGATTGCTCCTACACTAAAGGTGCCAGCCCTGAAAGCTCTTGCTGGTCCTCATCTCCCACTGGTAACCTCTCAAACGAACCACAAACACTTGGGCTCTGAACTTGTTTAGCCTACGAAAACTTCCAACGTACACAGCCTCTCCTGCTCAATCTGGCCAGAGCTCAACACCGAAATTGCGAACGTCCGGCGATTGCTCCTACACTAAAGGTGCCAGCCCTGAAAGCTCTTGCTGGTCCTCATCTCCCACTGGTAACCTCTCAAACGAACCACAAACACTTGGGCTCTGAACTTGTTTAGCCTACGAAAACTTCCAACGTACACTCCCTCTCCTGCTCAATCTGGCCAGAGCTCAACACCGAAATTGCGAACGTCCGACGATTGCTCCTACACTAAAGGTGCCAGCCCTGAAAGCTCTTGCTGGTCCTCATCTCCCACTGGTAACCTCTCAAACGAACCACAAACACTTGGGCTCTGAACTTGTTTAGCCTACGAAAACTTCCAACGTACAGACCCTCTCCTGCTCAATCTGGCCAGAGCTCAACACCGAAATTGCGAACGTCCAGCGATTGCTCCTACACTAAAGGTGCCAGCCCTGAAAGCTCTTGCTGGTCCTCATCTCCCACTGGTAATCTCTCAAACGAACCACAAACACTTGGGCTCTGAACTTGTTTAGCCTACGAAAACTTCCAACGTACACAGCCTCTCCTGCTCAATCTGGCCAGAGCTCAACACCGAAATTGCGAACGTCCAGCGATTGCTCCTACACTAAAGGTGCCAGCCCTGAAAGCTCTTGCTGCTCCTCATCTCCCACTGGTAACCTCTCAAACGAACCACAAACACTTGGGCTCTGAACTTGTTTAGCCTACGAAAACTTCCAACGTACACTCCCTCTCCTGCTCAATCTGGCCAGAGCTCAACACCGAAAATGCGAACGTCCAGCGATTGCTGCTACACTAAAGGTGCCAGCCCTGAAAGCTCTTGCTGGTCCTCATCTCCCACTGGTAACCTCTCAAACGAACCACAAACACTTGGGCTCTGCACTTGTTTAGCCTACTAAAACTTCCAACGTACACTCCCTCTCCTGCTCAATCTGCCTGAAATTCAACACCGAAATTGTGAACGTCCAGCGATTGCTCCTACACTAAAGGTGCCAGCCCTGAAAGCTCTTGCTGGTCCTCATCTCCCACTGGTAACCTCTCAAACGAACCACAAACACTTGGGCTCTGAACTTGTTTAGCCTACTAAAACTTCCAACGTACACAGCCTCTCCTGCTCAATCTGGATAGAGCTCAACACCGAAAATGCGAACGTCCAGCGATTGCTCCTACACTAAAGGTGCCAGCCCTGAAAGCTCTTGCTGGTCCTCATCTCCCACTGGTAACCTCTCAAACGAACTACAAACACTTGGGCTCTGAACTTGTTTAGCCTACTAAAACTTCCAACGTACACAGCCTCTCCTATTCAATCTGGCCAGAGCTCAACACCGAAATTGCGAACGTCCAGCGATTGCTCCTACACTAAAGGTGCCAGCCCTGAAAGCTCTTGCTGGTCCTCATCTCCCACTGGTAACCTCTCAAACGAACCACAAACACTTGGTCTCTGAACTTGTTTAGCCTACGAAAACTTCCAACGTACACTCCCTCTCCTGCTCAATCTGGCCAGAGCTCAACACCGAAAATGCGAACGTCCAGCGATTGCTGCTACACTAAAGGTGCCAGCCCTGAAAGCTCTTGCTGGTCCTCATCTCCCACTGGTAACCTCTCAAACGAACTACAAACACTTGGGCTCTGAACTTGTTTAGCCTACGAAAACTTCCAACGTACACAGCCTCTCCTGCTCAATCTGGCCAGAGCTCAACACCGAAATTGCGAACGTCCAGCGATTGCTCCTACACTAAAGGTGCCAGCCCTGAAAGCTCTTGCTGGTCCTCATCTCCCACTGGTAACCTCTCAAACGAACCACAAACACTTGGGCTCTGAACTTGTTTAGCCTACGAAAACTTCCAACGTACACAGCCTCTCCTGCTCAATCTGTCCAGAGCTCAACACCGAAAATGCGAACGTCCAGCGATTGCTCCTACACTAAAGGTGCCAGCCCTGAAAGCTCTTGCTGGTCCTCATCTCCCACTGGTAACCTCTCAAACGAACCACAAACACTTGGGCTCTGAACTTGTTTAGCCTACGAAAACTTCCAACGTACACAGCCTCTCCTGCTCAATCTGGCCAGAGCTCAACACCGAAATTGCGAACGTCCGGCGATTGCTCCTACACTAAAGGTGCCAGCCCTGAAAGCTCTTGCTGGTCCTCATCTCCCACTGCTAAGCTCTCAAACGAACCACAAACACTTGGGCTCTGAACTTGTTTAGCCTAGTAAAACTTCCAACGTACACAGCCTCTCCTGCTCAATCTGGCCAGAGCTCAACACCGAAATTGCGAACGTCCAGCGATTGCTCCTACACTAAAGGTGCCAGCCCTGAAAGCTCTTGCTGGTCCTCATCTCCCACTGGTAACCTCTCAAACGAACCACAAACACTTGGGCTCTGCACTTGTTTAGCCTACTAAAACTTCCAACGTACACTCCCTCTCCTGCTCAATCTGCCTGAAATTCAACACCGAAATTGTGAACGTCCAGCGATTGCTCCTACACTAAAGGTGCCAGCCCTGAAAGCTCTTGCTGGTCCTCATCTCCCACTGGTAACCTCTCAAACGAACCACAAACACTTGGGCTCTGAACTTGTTTAGCCTACTAAAACTTCCAACGTACACAGCCTCTCCTGCTCAATCTGCCTGAAATTCAACACCGAAATTGTGAACGTCCAGGGATTGCTCCTACACTAAAGGTGCCAGCCCTGAAAGCTCTTGCTGGTCCTCATCTCCCACTGGTAACCTCTCAAACGAACCACAAACACTTGGGCTCTGAACTTGTTTAGCCTACGAAAACTTCCAACGTACACAGCCTCTCCTGCTCAATCTGGCCAGAGCTCAACACCGAAATTGCGAACGTCCAGCGATTGCTCCTACACTAAAGGTGCCAGCCCTGAAAGCTCTTGCTGCTCCTCATCTCCCACTGGTAACCTCTCAAACGAACCACAAACACTTGGTCTCTGAACTTGTTTAGCCTACGAAAACTTCCAACGTACACAGCCTCTCCTGCTCAATCTGGCCAGAGCTCAACACCGAAATTGCGAACGTCCAGCGATTGCTCCTACACTAAAGGTGCCAGCCCTGAAAGCTCTTGCTGGTCCTCATCTCCCACTGGTAACCTCTCAAACGAACCACAAACACTTGGGCTCTGAACTTGTTTAGCCTACGAAAACTTCCAACGTACACAGCCTCTCCTGCTCAATCTGGCCAGAGCTCAACACCGAAATTGCGAACGTCCGGCGATTGCTCCTACACTAAAGGTGCCAGCCCTGAAAGCTCTTGCTGGTCCTCATCTCCCACTGGTAACCTCTCAAACGAACCACAAACACTTGGGCTCTGAACTTGTTTAGCCTACGAAAACTTCCAACGTACACTCCCTCTCCTGCTCAATCTGGCCAGAGCTCAACACCGAAATTGCGAACGTCCGACGATTGCTCCTACACTAAAGGTGCCAGCCCTGAAAGCTCTTGCTGGTCCTCATCTCCCACTGGTAACCTCTCAAACGAACCACAAACACTTGGGCTCTGAACTTGTTTAGCCTACGAAAACTTCCAACGTACACAGCCTCTCCTGCTCAATCTGGCCAGAGCTCAACACCGAAATTGCGAACGTCCGGCGATTGCTCCTACACTAAAGGTGCCAGCCCTGAAAGCTCTTGCTGGTCCTCATCTCCCACTGGTAACCTCTCAAACGAACCACAAACACTTGGGCTCTGAACTTGTTTAGCCTACGAAAACTTCCAACGTACACTCCCTCTCCTGCTCAATCTGGCCAGAGCTCAACACCGAAATTGCGAACGTCCGACGATTGCTCCTACACTAAAGGTGCCAGCCCTGAAAGCTCTTGCTGGTCCTCATCTCCCACTGGTAACCTCTCAAACGAACCACAAACACTTGGGCTCTGAACTTGTTTAGCCTACGAAAACTTCCAACGTACAGACCCTCTCCTGCTCAATCTGGCCAGAGCTCAACACCGAAATTGCGAACGTCCAGCGATTGCTCCTACACTAAAGGTGCCAGCCCTGAAAGCTCTTGCTGGTCCTCATCTCCCACTGGTAATCTCTCAAACGAACCACAAACACTTGGGCTCTGAACTTGTTTAGCCTACGAAAACTTCCAACGTACACAGCCTCTCCTGCTCAATCTGGCCAGAGCTCAACACCGAAATTGCGAACGTCCAGCGATTGCTCCTACACTAAAGGTGCCAGCCCTGAAAGCTCTTGCTGCTCCTCATCTCCCACTGGTAACCTCTCAAACGAACCACAAACACTTGGGCTCTGAACTTGTTTAGCCTACGAAAACTTCCAACGTACACTCCCTCTCCTGCTCAATCTGGCCAGAGCTCAACACCGAAAATGCGAACGTCCAGCGATTGCTGCTACACTAAAGGTGCCAGCCCTGAAAGCTCTTGCTGGTCCTCATCTCCCACTGGTAACCTCTCAAACGAACCACAAACACTTGGGCTCTGCACTTGTTTAGCCTACTAAAACTTCCAACGTACACTCCCTCTCCTGCTCAATCTGCCTGAAATTCAACACCGAAATTGTGAACGTCCAGCGATTGCTCCTACACTAAAGGTGCCAGCCCTGAAAGCTCTTGCTGGTCCTCATCTCCCACTGGTAACCTCTCAAACGAACCACAAACACTTGGGCTCTGAACTTGTTTAGCCTACTAAAACTTCCAACGTACACAGCCTCTCCTGCTCAATCTGGATAGAGCTCAACACCGAAAATGCGAACGTCCAGCGATTGCTCCTACACTAAAGGTGCCAGCCCTGAAAGCTCTTGCTGGTCCTCATCTCCCACTGGTAACCTCTCAAACGAACTACAAACACTTGGGCTCTGAACTTGTTTAGCCTACTAAAACTTCCAACGTACACAGCCTCTCCTATTCAATCTGGCCAGAGCTCAACACCGAAATTGCGAACGTCCAGCGATTGCTCCTACACTAAAGGTGCCAGCCCTGAAAGCTCTTGCTGGTCCTCATCTCCCACTGGTAACCTCTCAAACGAACCACAAACACTTGGTCTCTGAACTTGTTTAGCCTACGAAAACTTCCAACGTACACTCCCTCTCCTGCTCAATCTGGCCAGAGCTCAACACCGAAAATGCGAACGTCCAGCGATTGCTGCTACACTAAAGGTGCCAGCCCTGAAAGCTCTTGCTGGTCCTCATCTCCCACTGGTAACCTCTCAAACGAACTACAAACACTTGGGCTCTGAACTTGTTTAGCCTACGAAAACTTCCAACGTACACAGCCTCTCCTGCTCAATCTGGCCAGAGCTCAACACCGAAATTGCGAACGTCCAGCGATTGCTCCTACACTAAAGGTGCCAGCCCTGAAAGCTCTTGCTGGTCCTCATCTCCCACTGGTAACCTCTCAAACGAACCACAAACACTTGGGCTCTGAACTTGTTTAGCCTACGAAAACTTCCAACGTACACAGCCTCTCCTGCTCAATCTGTCCAGAGCTCAACACCGAAAATGCGAACGTCCAGCGATTGCTCCTACACTAAAGGTGCCAGCCCTGAAAGCTCTTGCTGGTCCTCATCTCCCACTGGTAACCTCTCAAACGAACCACAAACACTTGGGCTCTGAACTTGTTTAGCCTACGAAAACTTCCAACGTACACAGCCTCTCCTGCTCAATCTGGCCAGAGCTCAACACCGAAATTGCGAACGTCCGGCGATTGCTCCTACACTAAAGGTGCCAGCCCTGAAAGCTCTTGCTGGTCCTCATCTCCCACTGCTAAGCTCTCAAACGAACCACAAACACTTGGGCTCTGAACTTGTTTAGCCTAGTAAAACTTCCAACGTACACAGCCTCTCCTGCTCAATCTGGCCAGAGCTCAACACCGAAATTGCGAACGTCCAGCGATTGCTCCTACACTAAAGGTGCCAGCCCTGAAAGCTCTTGCTGGTCCTCATCTCCCACTGGTAACCTCTCAAACGAACCACAAACACTTGGGCTCTGCACTTGTTTAGCCTACTAAAACTTCCAACGTACACTCCCTCTCCTGCTCAATCTGCCTGAAATTCAACACCGAAATTGTGAACGTCCAGCGATTGCTCCTACACTAAAGGTGCCAGCCCTGAAAGCTCTTGCTGGTCCTCATCTCCCACTGGTAACCTCTCAAACGAACCACAAACACTTGGGCTCTGAACTTGTTTAGCCTACTAAAACTTCCAACGTACACAGCCTCTCCTGCTCAATCTGCCTGAAATTCAACACCGAAATTGTGAACGTCCAGGGATTGCTCCTACACTAAAGGTGCCAGCCCTGAAAGCTCTTGCTGGTCCTCATCTCCCACTGGTAACCTCTCAAACGAACCACAAACACTTGGGCTCTGAACTTGTTTAGCCTACGAAAACTTCCAACGTACACAGCCTCTCCTGCTCAATCTGGCCAGAGCTCAACACCGAAATTGCGAACGTCCAGCGATTGCTCCTACACTAAAGGTGCCAGCCCTGAAAGCTCTTGCTGCTCCTCATCTCCCACTGGTAACCTCTCAAACGAACCACAAACACTTGGTCTCTGAACTTGTTTAGCCTACGAAAACTTCCAACGTACACAGCCTCTCCTGCTCAATCTGGCCAGAGCTCAACACCGAAATTGCGAACGTCCAGCGATTGCTCCTACACTAAAGGTGCCAGCCCTGAAAGCTCTTGCTGGTCCTCATCTCCCACTGGTAACCTCTCAAACGAACCACAAACACTTGGGCTCTGAACTTGTTTAGCCTACGAAAACTTCCAACGTACACAGCCTCTCCTGCTCAATCTGGCCAGAGCTCAACACCGAAATTGCGAACGTCCGGCGATTGCTCCTACACTAAAGGTGCCAGCCCTGAAAGCTCTTGCTGGTCCTCATCTCCCACTGGTAACCTCTCAAACGAACCACAAACACTTGGGCTCTGAACTTGTTTAGCCTACGAAAACTTCCAACGTACACTCCCTCTCCTGCTCAATCTGGCCAGAGCTCAACACCGAAATTGCGAACGTCCGACGATTGCTCCTACACTAAAGGTGCCAGCCCTGAAAGCTCTTGCTGGTCCTCATCTCCCACTGGTAACCTCTCAAACGAACCACAAACACTTGGGCTCTGAACTTGTTTAGCCTACGAAAACTTCCAACGTACAGACCCTCTCCTGCTCAATCTGGCCAGAGCTCAACACCGAAATTGCGAACGTCCGGCGATTGCTCCTACACTAAAGGTGCCAGCCCTGAAAGCTCTTGCTGGTCCTCATCTCCCACTGGTAATCTCTCAAACGAACCACAAACACTTGGGCTCTGAACTTGTTTAGCCTACGAAAACTTCCAACGTACACAGCCTCTCCTGCTCAATCTGGCCAGAGCTCAACACCGAAATTGCGAACGTCCAGCGATTGCTCCTACACTAAAGGTGCCAGCCCTGAAAGCTCTTGCTGCTCCTCATCTCCCACTGGTAACCTCTCAAACGAACCACAAACACTTGGGCTCTGAACTTGTTTAGCCTACGAAAACTTCCAACGTACACTCCCTCTCCTGCTCAATCTGGCCAGAGCTCAACACCGAAAATGCGAACGTCCAGCGATTGCTGCTACACTAAAGGTGCCAGCCCTGAAAGCTCTTGCTGGTCCTCATCTCCCACTGGTAACCTCTCAAACGAACCACAAACACTTGGGCTCTGCACTTGTTTAGCCTACTAAAACTTCCAACGTACACTCCCTCTCCTGCTCAATCTGCCTGAAATTCAACACCGAAATTGTGAACGTCCAGCGATTGCTCCTACACTAAAGGTGCCAGCCCTGAAAGCTCTTGCTGGTCCTCATCTCCCACTGGTAACCTCTCAAACGAACCACAAACACTTGGTCTCTGAACTTGTTTAGCCTACTAAAACTTCCAACGTACACAGCCTCTCCTGCTCAATCTGGATAGAGCTCAACACCGAAAATGCGAACGTCCAGCGATTGCTCCTACACTAAAGGTGCCAGCCCTGAAAGCTCTTGCTGGTCCTCATCTCCCACTGGTAACCTCTCAAACGAACTACAAACACTTGGGCTCTGAACTTGTTTAGCCTACTAAAACTTCCAACGTACACTCCCTCTCCTGCTCAATCTGGCCAGAGCTCAACACCGAAATTGCGAACGTCCAGCGATTGCTCCTACACTAAAGGTGCCAGCCCTGAAAGCTCTTGCTGGTCCTCATCTCCCACTGGTAACCTCTCAAACGAACCACAAACACTTGGGCTCTGAACTTGTTTAGCCTACGAAAACTTCCAACGTACACTCCCTCTCCTGCTCAATCTGGCCAGAGCTCAACACCGAAAATGCGAACGTCCAGCGATTGCTGCTACACTAAAGGTGCCAGCCCTGAAAGCTCTTGCTGGTCCTCATCTCCCACTGGTAACCTCTCAAACGAACTACAAACACTTGGGCTCTGAACTTGTTTAGCCTACGAAAACTTCCAACGTACACAGCCTCTCCTGCTCAATCTGGCCAGAGCTCAACACCGAAATTGCGAACGTCCAGCGATTGCTCCTACACTAAAGGTGCCAGCCCTGAAAGCTCTTGCTGGTCCTCATCTCCCACTGGTAACCTCTCAAACGAACCACAAACACTTGGGCTCTGAACTTGTTTAGCCTACGAAAACTTCCAACGTACACAGCCTCTCCTGCTCAATCTGTCCAGAGCTCAACACCGAAAATGCGAACGTCCAGCGATTGCTCCTACACTAAAGGTGCCAGCCCTGAAAGCTCTTGCTGGTCCTCATCTCCCACTGGTAACCTCTCAAACGAACCACAAACACTTGGGCTCTGAACTTGTTTAGCCTACGAAAACTTCCAACGTACACAGCCTCTCCTGCTCAATCTGGCCAGAGCTCAACACCGAAAATGCGAACGTCCAGCGATTGCTCCTACACTAAAGGTGCCAGCCCTGAAAGCTCTTGCTGGTCCTCATCTCCCACTGGTAACCTCTCAAACGAACCACAAACACTTGGGCTCTGAACTTGTTTAGCCTACGAAAACTTCCAACGTACACAGCCTCTCCTGCTCAATCTGGCCAGAGCTCAACACCGAAATTGCGAACGTCCGGCGATTGCTCCTACACTAAAGGTGCCAGCCCTGAAAGCTCTTGCTGGTCCTCATCTCCCACTGCTAAGCTCTCAAACGAACCACAAACACTTGGGCTCTGAACTTGTTTAGCCTAGTAAAACTTCCAACGTACACAGCCTCTCCTGCTCAATCTGGCCAGAGCTCAACACCGAAATTGCGAACGTCCAGCGATTGCTCCTACACTAAAGGTGCCAGCCCTGAAAGCTCTTGCTGGTCCTCATCTCCCACTGGTAACCTCTCAAACGAACTACAAACACTTGGGCTCTGAACTTGTTTAGCCTACTAAAACTTCCAACGTACACAGCCTCTCCTGCTCAATCTGGCCAGAGCTCAACACCGAAATTGCGAACGTCCAGCGATTGCTCCTACACTAAAGGTGCCAGCCCTGAAAGCTCTTGCTGGTCCTCATCTCCCACTGGTAACCTCTCAAACGAACCACAAACACTTGGGCTCTGAACTTGTTTAGCCTACGAAAACTTCCAACGTACACAGCCTCTCCTGCTCAATCTGGCCAGAGCTCAACACCGAAAATGCGAACGTCCGGCGATTGCTGCTACACTAAAGGTGCCAGCCCTGAAAGCTCTTGCTGGTCCTCATCTCCCACTGGTAACCTCTCAAAGGAACCACAAACACTTGGGCTCTGAACTTGTTTAGCCTACGAAAACTTCCAACGTACACTCCCTCTCCTGCTCAATCTGGCCAGAGCTCAACACCGAAAATGCGAACGTCCGGCGATTGCTCCTACACTAAAGGTGCCAGCCCTGAAAGCTCTTGCTGGTCCTCATCTCCCACTGGTAACCTCTCAAACGAACCACAAACACTTGGGCTCTGAACTTGTTTAGCCTACGAAAACTTCCAACGTACACAGCCTCTCCTGCTCAATCTGGCCAGAGCTCGACACCGAAATTGCGAACGTCCAGCGATTGCTCCTACACTAAAGGTGCCAGCCCTGAAAGCTCTTGCTGCTCCTCATCTCCCACTGGTAACCTCTCAAACGAACCACAAACACTTGGGCTCTGAACTTGTTTAGCCTACTAAAACTTCCAACGTACACAGCCTCTCCTGCTCAATCTGGCCAGAGCTCAACACCGAAAATGCGAACGTCCAGCGATTGCTCCTACACTAAAGGTGCCAGCCCTGAAAGCTCTTGCTGGTCCTCATCTCCCACTGGTAACCTCTCAAACGAACTACAAACACTTGGGCTCTGAACTTGTTTAGCCTACTAAAACTTCCAACGTACACAGCCTCTCCTGCTCAATCTGGCCAGAGCTCAACACCGAAATTGCGAACGTCCGGCGATTGCTCCTACACTAAAGGTGCCAGCCCTGAAAGCTCTTGCTGGTCCTCATCTCCCACTGGTAACCTCTCAAACGAACCACAAACACTTGGGCTCTGAACTTGTTTAGCCTACGAAAACTTCCAACGTACACAGCCTCTCCTGCTCAATCTGCCTGAAATTCAACACCGAAATTGTGAACGTCCAGGGATTGCTCCTACACTAAAGGTGCCAGCCCTGAAAGCTCTTGCTGGTCCTCATCTCCCACTGGTAACCTCTCAAACGAACCACAAACACTTGGGCTCTGAACTTGTTTAGCCTACGAAAACTTCCAACGTACACAGCCTCTCCTGCTCATTCTGGCCAGAGCTCAACACCGAAATTGCGAACGTCCAGCGATTGCTCCTACACTAAAGGTGCCAGCCCTGAAAGCTCTTGCTGGTCCTCATCTCCCACTGGTAACCTCTCAAACGAACCACAAACACTTGGGCTCTGAACTTGTTTAGCCTACGAAAACTTCCAACGTACACAGCCTCTCCTGCTCAATCTGGCCAGAGCTCAACACCGAAATTGCGAACGTCCGGCGATTGCTCCTACACTAAAGGTGCCAGCCCTGAAAGCTCTTGCTGGTCCTCATCTCCCACTGGTAACCTCTCAAACGAACCACAAACACTTGGGCTCTGAACTTGTTTAGCCTACGAAAACTTCCAACGTACACTCCCTCTCCTGCTCAATCTGGCCAGAGCTCAACACCGAAAATGCGAACGTCCGGCGATTGCTCCTACACTAAAGGTGCCAGCCCTGAAAGCTCTTGCTGGTCCTCATCTCCCACTGGTAACCTCTCAAACGAACCACAAACACTTGGGCTCTGAACTTGTTTAGCCTACGAAAACTTCCAACGTACAGACCCTCTCCTGCTCAATCTGGCCAGAGCTCAACACTGAAATTGCGAACGTCCAGCGATTGCTCCTACACTAAAGGTGCCAGCCCTGAAAGCTCTTGCTGGTCCTCATCTCCCACTGGTAATCTCTCAAACGAACCACAAACACTTGGGCTCTGAACTTGTTTAGCCTACGAAAACTTCCAACGTACACAGCCTCTCCTGCTCAATCTGGCCAGAGCTCAACACCGAAATTGCGAACGTCCAGCGATTGCTCCTACACTAAAGGTGCCAGCCCTGAAAGCTCTTGCTGGTCCTCATCTCCCACTGGTAACCTCTCAAACGAACCACAAACACTTGGGCTCTGAACTTGTTTAGCCTACGAAAACTTCCAACGTACACTCCCTCTCCTGCTCAATCTGGCCAGAGCTCAACACCGAAAATGCGAACGTCCAGCGATTGCTGCTACACTAAAGGTGCCAGCCCTGAAAGCTCTTGCTGGTCCTCATCTCCCACTGGTAACCTCTCAAACGAACCACAAACACTTGGGCTCTGCACTTGTTTAGCCTACTAAAACTTCCAACGTACACTCCCTCTCCTGCTCAATCTGCCTGAAATTCAACACCGAAATTGTGAACGTCCAGCGATTGCTCCTACACTAAAGGTGCCAGCCCTGAAAGCTCTTGCTGGTCCTCATCTCCCACTGGTAACCTCTCAAACGAACCACAAACACTTGGGCTCTGAACTTGTTTAGCCTACTAAAACTTCCAACGTACACAGCCTCTCCTGCTCAATCTGGCCAGAGCTCAACACCGAAATTGCGAACGTCCAGCGATTGCTCCTACACTAAAGGTGCCAGCCCTGAAAGCTCTTGCTGGTCCTCATCTCCCACTGGTAACCTCTCAAACGAACCACAAACACTTGGGCTCTGAACTTGTTTAGCCTACGAAAACTTCCAACGTACACAGCCTCTCCTGCTCAATCTGGCCAGAGCTCAACACCGAAATTGCGAACGTCCGGCGATTGCTCCTACACTAAAGGTGCCAGCCCTGAAAGCTCTTGCTGGTCCTCATCTCCCACTGGTAACCTCTCAAACGAACCACAAACACTTGGGCTCTGAACTTGTTTAGCCTACGAAAACTTCCAACGTACACAGCCTCTCCTGCTCAATCTGGCCAGAGCTCAACACCGAAATTGCGAACGTCCAGCGATTGCTCCTACACTAAAGGTGCCAGCCCTGAAAGCTCTTGCTGGTCCTCATCTCCCACTGGTAATCTCTCAAACGAACCACAAACACTTGGTCTCTGAACTTGTTTAGCCTACTAAAACTTCCAACGTACACAGCCTCTCCTGCTCAATCTGGCCAGAGCTCAACACCGAAATTGCGAACGTCCAGCGATTGCTCCTACACTAAAGGTGCCAGCCCTGAAAGCTCTTGCTGCTCCTCATCTCCCACTGGTAACCTCTCAAACGAACCACAAACACTTGGGCTCTGAACTTGTTTAGCCTACGAAAACTTCCAACGTACACTCCCTCTCCTGCTCAATCTGGCCAGAGCTCAACACCGAAAATGCGAACGTCCAGCGATTGCTCCTACACTAAAGGTGCCAGCCCTGAAAGCTCTTGCTGGTCCTCATCTCCCACTGGTAACCTCTCAAACGAACCACAAACACTTGGGCTCTGCACTTGTTTAGCCTACTAAAACTTCCAACGTACACTCCCTCTCCTGCTCAATCTGCCTGAAATTCAACACCGAAATTGTGAACGTCCAGCGATTGCTCCTACACTAAAGGTGCCAGCCCTGAAAGCTCTTGCTGGTCCTCATCTCCCACTGGTAACCTCTCAAACGAACCACAAACACTTGGGCTCTGAACTTGTTTAGCCTACGAAAACTTCCAACGTACACAGCCTCTCCTGCTCAATCTGCCTGAAATTCAACACCGAAATTGTGAACGTCCAGCGATTGCTCCTACACTAAAGGTGCCAGCCCTGAAAGCTCTTGCTGGTCCTCATCTCCCACTGGTAACCTCTCAAACGAACCACAAACACTTGGGCTCTGAACTTGTTTAGCCTACGAAAACTTCCAACGTACACAGCCTCTCCTGCTCAATCTGGCCAGAGCTCAACACCGAAATTGCGAACGTCCAGCGATTGCTCCTACACTAAAGGTGCCAGCCCTGAAAGCTCTTGCTGGTCCTCATCTCCCACTGGTAACCTCTCAAACGAACCACAAACACTTGGGCTCTGAACTTGTTTAGCCTACGAAAACTTCCAACGTACACAGCCTCTCCTGCTCAATCTGCCTGAAATTCAACACCGAAATTGTGAACGTCCAGCGATTGCTCCTACACTAAAGGTGCCAGCCTGAAAGCTCTTGCTGGTCCTCATCTCCCACTGGTAACCTCTCAAACGAACCACAAACACTTGGGCTCTGAACTTGTTTAGCCTACGAAAACTTCCAACGTACACAGCCTCTCCTGCTCAATCTGGCCAGAGCTCAACACCGAAATTGCGAACGTCCAGCGATTGCTCCTACACTAAAGGTGCCAGCCCTGAAAGCTCTTGCTGGTCCTCATCTCCCACTGGTAACCATCTCAAACGAACCACAAACACTTGGGCTCTGAACTTGTTTAGCCTACGAAAACTTCCAACGTACACAGCCTCTCCTGCTCAATCTGGCCAGAGCTCAACACCGAAATTGCGAACGTCCAGCGATTGCTCCTACACTAAAGGTGCCAGCCCTGAAAGCTCTTGCTGGTCCTCATCTCCCACTGGTAACCTCTCAAATGAACCACAAACACTTGGGCTCTGAACTTGTTTAGCCTACTAAAACTTCCAACGTACACAGCCTCTCCTGCTCAATCTGGCCAGAGCTCAACACCGAAAATGCGAACGTCCAGCGATTGCTCCTACACTAAAGGTGCCAGCCCTGAAAGCTCTTGCTGGTCCTCATCTCCCACTGGTAACCTCTCAAACGAACTACAAACACTTGGGCTCTGAACTTGTTTAGCCTACTAAAACTTCCAACGTACACAGCCTCTCCTGCTCAATCTGGCCAGAGCTCAACACCGAAATTGCGAACGTCCAGCGATTGCTCCTACACTAAAGGTGCCAGCCCTGAAAGCTCTTGCTGGTCCTCATCTCCCACTGGTAACCTCTCAAACGAACCACAAACACTTGGGCTCTGAACTTGTTTAGCCTACGAAAACTTCCAACGTACACAGCCTCTCCTGCTCAATCTGGCCAGAGCTCAACACCGAAATTGCGAACGTCCAGCGATTGCTCCTACACTAAAGGTGCCAGCCCTGAAAGCTCTTGCTGGTCCTCATCTCCCACTGGTAACCTCTCAAACGAACCACAAACACTTGGGCTCTGAACTTGTTTAGCCTACGAAAACTTCCAACGTACACAGCCTCTCCTGCTCAATCTGGCCAGAGCTCAACACCGAAATTGCGAACGTCCAGCGATTGCTCCTACACTAAAGGTGCCAGCCCTGAAAGCTCTTGCTGGTCCTCATCTCCCACTGGTAACCTCTCAAACGAACTACAAACACTTGGGCTCTGAACTTGTTTAGCCTACGAAAACTTCCAACGTACACAGCCTCTCCTGCTCAATCTGGCCAGAGCTCAACACCGAAATTGCGAACGTCCAGCGATTGCTCCTACACTAAAGGTGCCAGCCCTGAAAGCTCTTGCTGGTCCTCATCTCCCACTGGTAACCTCTCAAACGAACCACAAACACTTGGGCTCTGAACTTGTTTAGCCTACGAAAACTTCCAACGTACACAGCCTCTCCTGCTCAATCTGGATAGAGCTCAACACCGAAAATGCGAACGTCCAGCGATTGCTCCTACACTAAAGGTGCCAGCCCTGAAAGCTCTTGCTGGTCCTCATCTCCCACTGGTAACCTCTCAAACGAACTACAAACACTTGGGCTCTGAACTTGTTTAGCCTACTAAAACTTCCAACGTACACAGCCTCTCCTATTAAATCTGGCCAGAGCCCAACACCGAAATTGCGAACGTCCAGCGATTGCTCCTACACTAAAGGTGCCAGCCCTGAAAGCTCTTGCTGGTCCTCATCTCCCACTGGTAACCTCTCAACGAACCACAAACACTTGGGCTCTGAACTTGTTTAGCCTACGAAAACTTCCAACGTACACTCCCTCTCCTGCTCAATCTGGCCAGAGCTCAACACCGAAATTGCGAACGTCCAGCGATTGCTCCTACACTAAAGGTGCCAGCCCTGAAAGCTCTTGCTGGTCCTCATCTCCCACTGGTAACCTCTCAAACGAACCACAAACACTTGGGCTCTGAACTTGTTTAGCCTACGAAAACTTCCAACGTACACAGCCTCTCCTGCTCAATCTGTCCAGAGCTCAACACCGAAAATGCGAACGTCCAGCGATTGCTGCTACACTAAAGGTGCCAGCCCTGAAAGCTCTTGCTGGTCCTCATCTCCCACTGGTAACCTCTCAAACGAACCACAAACACTTGGGCTCTGAACTTGTTTAGCCTACGAAAACTTCCAACGTACACTCCCTCTCCTGCTCAATCTGGCCAGAGCTCAACACCGAAAATGCGAACGTCCGGCGATTGCTCCTACACTAAAGGTGCCAGCCCTGAAAGCTCTTGCTGGTCCTCATCTCCCACTGGTAACCTCTCAAACGAACCACAAACACTTGGGCTCTGAACTTGTTTAGCCTACGAAAACTTCCAACGTACACAGCCTCTCCTGCTCAATCTGGCCAGAGCTCAACACCGAAATTGCGAACGTCCGGCGATTGCTCTACACTAAAGGTGCCAGCCCTGAAAGCTCTTGCTGGTCCTCATCTCCCACTGCTAAGCTCTCAAACGAACCACAAACACTTGGGCTCTGAACTTGTTTAGCCTAGTAAAACTTCCAACGTACACAGCCTCTCCTGCTCAATCTGGCCAGAGCTCAACACCGAAATTGCGAACGTCCAGCGATTGCTCCTACACTAAAGGTGCCAGCCCTGAAAGCTCTTGCTGGTCCTCATCTCCCACTGGTAACCTCTCAAACGAACTACAAACACTTGGGCTCTGAACTTGTTTAGCCTACTAAAACTTCCAACGTACACAGCCTCTCCTGCTCAATCTGGCCAGAGCTCAACACCGAAATTGCGAACGTCCAGCGATTGCTCCTACACTAAAGGTGCCAGCCCTGAAAGCTCTTGCTGGTCCTCATCTCCCACTGGTAACCTCTCAAACGAACCACAAACACTTGGGCTCTGAACTTGTTTAGCCTACGAAAACTTCCAACGTACACAGCCTCTCCTGCTCAATCTGGCCAGAGCTCAACACCGAAAATGCGAACGTCCAGCGATTGCTGCTACACTAAAGGTGCCAGCCCTGAAAGCTCTTGCTGGTCCTCATCTCCCACTGGTAACCTCTCAAACGAACCACAAACACTTGGGCTCTGAACTTGTTTAGCCTACGAAAACTTCCAACGTACACTCCCTCTCCTGCTCAATCTGGCCAGAGCTCAACACCGAAAATGCGAACGTCCGGCGATTGCTCCTACACTAAAGGTGCCAGCCCTGAAAGCTCTTGCTGGTCCTCATCTCCCACTGGTAACCTCTCAAACGAACCACAAACACTTGGGCTCTGAACTTGTTTAGCCTACGAAAACTTCCAACGTACACAGCCTCTCCTGCTCAATCTGGCCAGAGCTCGACACCGAAATTGCGAACGTCCAGCGATTGCTCCTACACTAAAGGTGCCAGCCCTGAAAGCTCTTGCTGCTCCTCATCTCCCACTGGTAACCTCTCAAACGAACCACAAACACTTGGGCTCTGAACTTGTTTAGCCTACTAAAACTTCCAACGTACACAGCCTCTCCTGCTCAATCTGGCCAGAGCTCAACACCGAAAATGCGAACGTCCAGCGATTGCTCCTACACTAAAGGTGCCAGCCCTGAAAGCTCTTGCTGGTCCTCATCTCCCACTGGTAACCTCTCAAACGAACTACAAACACTTGGGCTCTGAACTTGTTTAGCCTACTAAAACTTCCAACGTACACAGCCTCTCCTGCTCAATCTGGCCAGAGCTCAACACCGAAATTGCGAACGTCCAGCGATTGCTCCTACACTAAAGGTGCCAGCCCTGAAAGCTCTTGCTGGTCCTCATCTCCCACTGGTAACCTCTCAAACGAACCACAAACACTTGGGCTCTGAACTTGTTTAGCCTACAAAAACTTCCAACGTACACAGCCTCTCCTGCTCAATCTGCCTGAAATTCAACACCGAAATTGTGAACGTCCAGGGATTGCTCCTACACTAAAGGTGCCAGCCCTGAAAGCTCTTGCTGGTCCTCATCTCCCACTGGTAACCTCTCAAACGAACCACAAACACTTGGTCTCTGAACTTGTTTAGCCTACGAAAACTTCCAACGTACACAGCCTCTCCTGCTCATTCTGGCCAGAGCTCAACACCGAAATTGCGAACGTCCAGCGATTGCTCCTACACTAAAGGTGCCAGCCCTGAAAGCTCTTGCTGGTCCTCATCTCCCACTGGTAACCTCTCAAACGAACCACAAACACTTGGGCTCTGAACTTGTTTAGCCTACGAAAACTTCCAACACGTACACTCCCTCTCCTGCTCAATCTGGCCAGAGCTCAACACGAAAATGCGAACGTCCGGCGATTGCTCCTACACTAAAGGTGCCAGCCCTGAAAGCTCTTGCTGGTCCTCATCTCCCACTGGTAACCTCTCAGACGAACCACAAACACTTGGGCTCTGAACTTGTTTAGCCTACGAAAACTTCCAACGTACAGACCCTCTCCTGCTCAATCTGGCCAGAGCTCAACACTGAAATTGCGAACGTCCAGCGATTGCTCCTACACTAAAGGTGCCAGCCTGAAAAGCTCTTGCTGGTCCTCATCTCCCACTGGTAATCTCTCAAACGAACCACAAACACTTGGGCTCTGAACTTGTTTAGCCTACGAAAACTTCCAACGTACACAGCCTCTCCTGCTCAATCTGGCCAGAGCTCAACACCGAAATTGCGAACGTCCAGCGATTGCTCCTACACTAAAGGTGCCAGCCCTGAAAGCTCTTGCTGCTCCTCATCTCCCACTGGTAACCTCTCAAACGAACCACAAACACTTGGGCTCTGAACTTGTTTAGCCTACGAAAACTTCCAACGTACACTCCCTCTCCTGCTCAATCTGGCCAGAGCTCAACACCGAAAATGCGAACGTCCAGCGATTGCTGCTACACTAAAGGTGCCAGCCCTGAAAGCTCTTGCTGCTCCTCATCTCCCACTGGTAACCTCTCAAACGAACCACAAACACTTGGGCTCTGCACTTGTTTAGCCTACTAAAACTTCCAACGTACACTCCCTCTCCTGCTCAATCTGCCTGAAATTCAACACCGAAATTGTGAACGTCCAGCGATTGCTCCTACACTAAAGGTGCCAGCCCTGAAAGCTCTTGCTGGTCCTCATCTCCCACTGGTAACCTCTCAAACGAACCACAAACACTTGGGCTCTGAACTTGTTTAGCCTACGAAAACTTCCAACGTACACAGCCTCTCCTGCTCAATCTGGCCAGAGCTCAACACCGAAATTGCGAACGTCCAGCGATTGCTCCTACACTAAAGGTGCCAGCCCTGAAAGCTCTTGCTGGTCCTCATCTCCCACTGGTAACCTCTCAAAACGAACCACAAACACTTGGGCTCTGAACTTGTTTAGCCTACGAAAACTTCCAACGTACACAGCCTCTCCTGCTCAATCTGGCCAGAGCTCAACACCGAAAATGCGAACGTCCAGCGATTGCTCCTACACTAAAGGTGCCAGCCCTGAAAGCTCTTGCTGGTCCTCATCTCCCACTGGTAACCTCTCAAACGAACTACAAACACTTGGGCTCTGAACTTGTTTAGCCTACTAAAACTTCCAACGTACACAGCCTCTCCTGCTCAATCTGGCCAGAGCTCAACACCGAAATTGCGAACGTCCAGCGATTGCTCCTACACTAAAGGTGCCAGCCCTGAAAGCTCTTGCTGGTCCTCATCTCCCACTGGTAACCTCTCAAACGAACCACAAACACTTGGGCTCTGAACTTGTTTAGCCTACGAAAAACTTCCAACGTACACAGCCTCTCCTGCTCAATCTGGCCAGAGCTCAACACCGAAATTGCGAACGTCCAGCGATTGCTCCTACACTAAAGGTGCCAGCCCTGAAAGCTCTTGCTGCTCCTCATCTCCCACTGGTAACCTCTCAAACGAACCACAGACACTTGGGCTCTGAACTTGTTTAGCCTACGAAAACTTCCAACGTACACAGCCTCTCCTGCTCAATCTGGCCAGAGCTCAACACCGAAATTGCGAACGTCCGGCGATTGCTCCTACACTAAAGGTGCCAGCCCTGAAACCTCTTGCTGGTCCTCATCTCCCACTGGTAACCTCTCAAACGAACCACAAACACTTGGGCTCTGAACTTGTTTAGCCTACGAAAACTTCCAACGTACACAGCCTCTCCTGCTCAATCTGGCCAGAGCTCAACACCGAAATTGCGAACGTCCAGCGATTGCTCCTACACTAAAGGTGCCAGCCCTGAAAGCTCTTGCTGCTCCTCATCTCCCACTGGTAACCTCTCAAACGAACCACAAACACTTGGTCTCTGAACTTGTTTAGCCTACGAAAACTTCCAACGTACACAGCCTCTCCTGCTCAATCTGGATAGAGCTCAACACCGAAAATGCGAACGTCCAGCGATTGCTCCTACACTAAAGGTGCCAGCCCTGAAAGCTCTTGCTGGTCCTCATCTCCCACTGGTAACCTCTCAAACGAACTACAAACACTTGGGCTCTGAACTTGTTTAGCCTACTACAACTTCCAACGTACACAGCCTCTCCTATTCAATCTGGCCAGAGCTCAACACCGAAATTGCGAACGTCCAGCGATTGCTCCTACACTAAAGGTGCCAGCCCTGAAAGCTCTTGCTGGTCCTCATCTCCCACTGGTAACCTCTCAAACGAACCACAAACACTTGGGCTCTGAACTTGTTTAGCCTACGAAAACTTCCAACGTACACAGCCTCTCCTGCTCAATCTGGCCAGAGCTCAACACCGAAAATGCGAACGTCCAGCGATTGCTGCTACACTAAAGGTGCCAGCCCTGAAAGCTCTTGCTGGTCCTCATCTCCCACTGGTAACCTCTCAAACGAACTACAAACACTTGGGCTCTGAACTTGTTTAGCCTACGAAAACTTCCAACGTACACAGCCTCTCCTGCTCAATCTGGCCAGAGCTCAACACCGAAATTGCGAACGTCCAGCGATTGCTCCTACACTAAAGGTGCCAGCCCTGAAAGCTCTTGCTGCTCCTCATCTCCCACTGGTAACCTCTCAAACGAACCACAAACACTTGGGCTCTGAACTTGTTTAGCCTACTAAAACTTCCAACGTACACAGCCTCTCCTGCTCAATCTGTCCAGAGCTCAACACCGAAAATGCGAACGTCCAGCGATTGCTGCTACACTAAAGGTGCCAGCCCTGAAAGCTCTTGCTGGTCCTCATCTCCCACTGGTAACCTCTCAAACGAACCACAAACACTTGGGCTCTGAACTTGTTTAGCCTACGAAAACTTCCAACGTACACTCCCTCTCCTGCTCAATCTGGCCAGAGCTCAACACCGAAAATGCGAACGTCCGGCGATTGCTCCTACACTAAAGGTGCCAGCCCTGAAAGCTCTTGCTGGTCCTCATCTCCCACTGGTAACCTCTCAAACGAACCACAAACACTTGGGCTCTGAACTTGTTTAGCCTACGAAAACTTCCAACGTACACAGCCTCTCCTGCTCAATCTGCCTGAAATTCAACACCGAAATTGTGAACGTCCAGCGATTGCTCCTACACTAAAGGTGCCAGCCCTGAAAGCTCTTGCTGCTCCTCATCTCCCACTGGTAACCTCTCAAACGAACCACAAACACTTGGGCTCTGAACTTGTTTAGCCTACAAAAACTTCCAACGTACACAGCCTCTCCTGCTCAATCTGGCCAGAGCTCAACACCGAAATTGCGAACGTCCGGCGATTGCTCCTACACTAAAGGTGCCAGCCCTGAAAGCTCTTGCTGGTCCTCATCTCCCACTGCTAACCTCTCAAACGAACCACAAAACACTTCGGCTCTGAACTTGTTTAGCCTAGTAAAACTTCCAACGTACACAGCCTCTCCTGCTCAATCTGGCCAGAGCTCAACACCGAAATTGCGAACGTCCAGCGATTGCTCCTACACTAAAGGTGCCAGCCCTGAAAGCTCTTGCTGGTCCTCATCTCCCACTGGTAACCTCTCAAACGAACTACAAACACTTGGGCTCTGAACTTGTTTAGCCTACTAAAACTTCCAACGTACACAGCCTCTCCTGCTCAATCTGGCCAGAGCTCAACACCGAAATTGCGAACGTCCAGCGATTGCTCCTACACTAAAGGTGCCAGCCCTGAAAGCTCTTGCTGGTCCCTCATCTCCCACTGGGAACCTCTCAAACGAACCACAAACACTTGGGCTCTGAACTTGTTTAGCCTACGAAAACTTCCAACGTACACAGCCTCTCCTGCTCAATCTGGCCAGAGCTCAACACCGAAAATGCGAACGTCCGGCGATTGCTGCTACACTAAAGGTGCCAGCCCTGAAAGCTCTTGCTGGTCCTCATCTCCCACTGGTAACCTCTCAAAGGAACCACAAACACTTGGGCTCTGAACTTGTTTAGCCTACGAAAACTTCCAACGTACACTCCCTCTCCTGCTCAATCTGGCCAGAGCTCAACACCGAAAATGCGAACGTCCGGCGATTGCTCCTACACTAAAGGTGCCAGCCCTGAAAGCTCTTGCTGGTCCTCATCTCCCACTGGTAACCTCTCAAACGAACCACAAACACTTGGGCTCTGAACTTGTTTAGCCTACGAAAACTTCCAACGTACACAGCCTCTCCTGCTCAATCTGGCCAGAGCTCGACACCGAAATTGCGAACGTCCAGCGATTGCTCCTACACTAAAGGTGCCAGCCCTGAAAGCTCTTGCTGCTCCTCATCTCCCACTGGTAACCTCTCAAACGAACCACAAACACTTGGGCTCTGAACTTGTTTAGCCTACGAAAACTTCCAACGTACACAGCCTCTCCTGCTCAATCTGGCCAGAGCTCAACACCGAAAATGCGAACGTCCAGCGATTGCTCCTACACTAAAGGTGCCAGCCCTGAAAGCTCTTGCTGGTCCTCATCTCCCACTGGTAACCTCTCAAACGAACTACAAACACTTGGGCTCTGAACTTGTTTAGCCTACTAAAACTTCAAACGTACACAGCCTCTCCTGCTCAATCTGGCCAGAGCTCAACACCGAAATTGCGAACGTCCAGCGATTGCTCCTACACTAAAGGTGCCAGCCCTGAAAGCTCTTGCTGGTCCTCATCTCCCACTGGTAACCTCTCAAACGAACTACAAACACTTGGGCTCTGAACTTGTTTAGCCTACTAAAACTTCCAACGTACACAGCCTCTCCTGCTCAATGTGGCCAGAGCTCAACACCGAAATTGCGAACGTCCAGCGATTGCTCCTACACTAAAGGTGCCAGCCCTGAAAGCTCTTGCTGGTCCTCATCTCCCACTGGTAACCTCTCAAACGAACCACAAACACTTGGGCTCTGAACTTGTTTAGCCTACGAAAACTTCCAACGTACACAGCCTCTCCTGCTCAATCTGGCCAGAGCTCAACACCGAAATTGCGAACGTCCAGCGATTGCTCCTACACTAAAGGTGCCAGCCCTGAAAGCTCTTGCTGGTCCTCATCTCCCACTGGTAACCTCTCAAACGAACCACAAACACTTGGGCTCTGAACTTGTTTAGCCTACGAAAACTTCCAACGTACACAGCCTCTCCTGCTCAATCTGGCCAGAGCTCAACACCGAAATTGCGAACGTCCGGCGATTGCTCCTACACTAAAGGTGCCAGCCCTGAAACCTCTTGCTGGTCCTCATCTCCCACTGGTAACCTCTCAAACGAACCACAAACACTTGGGCTCTGAACTTGTTTAGCCTACGAAAACTTCCAACGTACACAGCCTCTCCTGCTCAATCTGGCCAGAGCCTCAACACCGAAATTGCGAAAGTCCAGCGATTGCTCCTACACTAAAGGTGCCAGCCCTGAAAGCTCTTGCTGCTCCTCATCTCCCACTGGTAACCTCTCAAACGAACCACAAACACTTGGTCTCTGAACTTGTTTAGCCTACTAAAACTTCCAACGTACACAGCCTCTCCTGCTCAATCTGGATAGAGCTCAACACCGAAAATGCGAACGTCCAGCGATTGCTCCTACACTAAAGGTGCCAGCCCTGAAAGCTCTTGCTGGTCCTCATCTCCCACTGGTAACCTCTCAAACGAACTACAAACACTTGGGCTCTGAACTTGTTTAGCCTACTAAAACTTCCAACGTACACAGCCTCTCCTATTCAATCTGGCCAGAGCTCAACACCGAAATTGCGAACGTCCAGCGATTGCTCCTACACTAAAGGTGCCAGCCCTGAAAGCTCTTGCTGGTCCTCATCTCCCACTGGTAACCTCTCAAACGAACCACAAACACTTGGGCTCTGAACTTGTTTAGCCTACGAAAACTTCCAACGTACACAGCCTCTCCTGCTCAATCTGGCCAGAGCTCAACACCGAAAATGCGAACGTCCAGCGATTGCTGCTACACTAAGGTGCCAGCCCTGAAAGCTCTTGCTGGTCCTCATCTCCCACTGGTAACCTCTCAAACGAACTACAAACACTTGGGCTCTGAACTTGTTTAGCCTACGAAAACTTCCAACGTACACAGCCTCTCCTGCTCAATCTGGCCAGAGCTCAACACCGAAATTGCGAACGTCCAGCGATTGCTCCTACACTAAAGGTGCCAGCCCTGAAAGCTCTTGCTGGTCCTCATCTCCCACTGGTAACCTCTCAAACGAACCACAAACACTTGGGCTCTGAACTTGTTTAGCCTACTAAAACTTCAACGTACACAGCCTCTCCTGCTCAATCTGTCCAGAGCTCAACACCGAAAATGCGAACGTCCAGCGATTGCTGCTACACTAAAGGTGCCAGCCCTGAAAGCTCTTGCTGGTCCTCATCTCCCACTGGTAACCTCTCAAACGAACCACAAACACTTGGGCTCTGAACTTGTTTAGCCTACGAAAACTTCCAACGTACACTCCCTCTCCTGCTCAATCTGGCCAGAGCTCAACACCGAAAAATGCGAACGTCCGGCGATTGCTCCTACACTAAAGGTGCCAGCCCTGAAAGCTCTTGCTGCTCCTCATCTCCCACTGGTAACCTCTCAAACGAACCACAAACACTTGGGCTCTGAACTTGTTTAGCCTACGAAAACTTCCAACGTACACAGCCTCTCCTGCTCAATCTGCCTGAAATTCAACACCGAAATTGTGAACGTCCAGCGATTGCTCCTACACTAAAGGTGCCAGCCCTGAAAGCTCTTGCTGGTCCTCATCTCCCACTGGTAACCTCTCAAACGAACCACAAACACTTGGGCTCTGAACTTGTTTAGCCTAGTAAAACTTCCAACGTACACAGCCTCTCCTGCTCAATCTGGCCAGAGCTCAACACCGAAATTGCGAACGTCCGGCGATTGCTGCTACACTAAAGGTGCCAGCCCTGAAAGCTCTTGCTGGTCATCATCTCCCACTGCTAACCTCTCAAACGAACCACAAACACTTCGGCTCTGAACTTGTTTAGCCTAGTAAAACTTCCAACGTACACAGCCTCTCCTGCTCAATCTGGCCAGAGCTCAACACCGAAATTGCGAACGTCCAGCGATTGCTCCTACACTAAAGGTGCCAGCCCTGAAAGCTCTTGCTGGTCCTCATCTCCCACTGGTAACCTCTCAGACGAACTACAAACACTTGGGCTCTGAACTTGTTTAGCCTACTAAAACTTCCAACGTACACAGCCTCTCCTGCTCAATCTGGCCAGAGCTCAACACCGAAATTGCGAACGTCCAGCGATTGCTCCTACACTAAAGGTGCCAGCCCTGAAAGCTCTTGCTGGTCCTCATCTCCCACTGGTAACCTCTCAAACGAACCACAAACACTTGGGCTCTGAACTTGTTTAGCCTACGAAAACTTCCAACGTACACAGCCTCTCCTGCTCAATCTGGCCAGAGCTCAACACCGAAATTGCGAACGTCCGGCGATTGCTGCTACACTAAAGGTGCCAGCCCTGAAAGCTCTTGCTGGTCCTCATCTCCCACTGGTAACCTCTCAAAGGAACCACAAACACTTGGGCTCTGAACTTGTTTAGCCTACGAAAACTTCCAACGTAACACTCCCTCTCCTGCTCAATCTGGCCAGAGCTCAACACCGAAAATGCGAACGTCCGGCGATTGCTCCTACACTAAAGGTGCCAGCCCTGAAAGCTCTTGCTGGTCCTCATCTCCCACTGGTAACCTCTCAAACGAACCACAAACACTTGGGCTCTGAACTTGTTTAGCCTACGAAAACTTCCAACGTACACAGCCTCTCCTGCTCAATCTGGCCAGAGCTCGACACCGAAATTGCGAACGTCCAGCGATTGCTCCTACACTAAAGGTGCCAGCCCTGAAAGCTCTTGCTGGTCCTCATCTCCCACTGGTAACCTCTCAAACGAACACAAACACTTGGTCTCTGAACTTGTTTAGCCTACTAAAACTTCCAACGTACACAGCCTCTCCTGCTCAATCTGGCCAGAGCTCAACACCGAAATTGCGAACGTCCAGCGATTGCTCCTACACTAAAGGTGCCAGCCCTGAAAGCTCTTGCTGGTCCTCATCTCCCACTGGTAACCTCTCAAACGAACCACAAACACTTGGGCTCTGAACTTGTTTAGCCTACTACAACTTCCAACGTACACAGCCTCTCCTGCTCAATCTGGCCAGAGCTCAACACCGAAATTGCGAACGTCCAGCGATTGCTGCTACACTAAAGGTGCCAGCCCTGAAAGCTCTTGCTGGTCCTCATCTCCCACTGGTAACCTCTCAAACGAACCACAAACACTTGGGGCTCTGAACTTGTTTAGCCTACTAAAACTTCCAACGTACACTCCCTCTCCTGCTCAATCTGGCCAGAGCTCAACACCGAAAATGCGAACGTCCAGCGATTGCTCCTACACTAAAGGTGCCAGCCCTGAAAGCTCTTGCTGGTCCTCATCTCCCACTGGTAACCTCTCAAACGAACTACAAACACTTGGGCTCTGAACTTGTTTAGCCTACGAAAACTTTCCAACGTACACAGCCTCTCCTGCTCAATCTGGCCAGAGCTCAACACCGAAATTGCGAATGTCCAGCGATTGCTGCTACACTAAATGTGCCAA
>NW_026776513.1:0-51776 GCF_030936135.1 Gavia stellata
TGTACGTTGGAAGTTTTAGTAGGCTAAACAAGTTCAGAGCCCAAGTGTTTGTGGTTCGTTTGAGAGGTTACCAGTGGGAGATGAGGACCAGCAAGAGCTTTCAGGGCTGGCACCTTTAGTGTAGGAGCAATCGCTGGACGTTCGCAATGTCGGTGTTGAGCTCTGGCCAGATTGAGCAGGAGAGGCTGTGTACATTGGAAGTTTTAGTAGGCTAAACAAGTTCAGAGCCCAAGTGTTTGTGGTTCATTTGAGAGGTTACCAATGGGAGATGAGGACCAGCAAGAGCTTTCAGGCTGGCACCTTTAGTGTAGGAGCAATCCTTGGACGTCGCAATTTCGGTGTTGAGCTCTGGCCAGATTGAGCAGGAGAGGCTGTGTACGTTGGAAGTTTTAGTAGGCTAAACAAGTTCAGAGGCCAAGTGTTTGTGGTTCGTTTGAGAGGTTACCAGTGGGAGATGAGGACCAGCAAGAGCTTTCAGGGCTGGCACCTTTAGTGTAGGAGCAATCGCTGGACGTTCGCAATTTCGGTGTTGAGCTCTGGCCAGATTGAGCAGGAGAGGCTGTGTACGTTGGAAGTTTTAGTAGGCTAAACAAGTTCAGAGCCCAAGTGTTTGTGGTTCGTTTGAGAGGTTACCAGTGGGAGATGAGGACCAGCAAGAGTTTTCAGGGCTGGCACCTTTAGTGTAGGAGCAATCCTTGGACGTTCGCAATTTCGGTGTTGAGCTCTGGCCAGATTGAGCAGGAGAGGCTTGTGTACGTTGGAAGTTTTAGTAGGCTAAACAAGTTCAGAGCCCAAGTGTTTGTGGTTCGTTTGAGAGGTTACCAGTGGGAGATGAGGACCAGCAAGAGCTTTCAGGGCTGGCACCTTTAGTGTAGGAGCAATCGCTGGACGTTCGCAATGTCGGTGTTGAGCTCTGGCCAGATTGAGCAGGAGAGGCTGTGTACGTTGGAAGTTTTAGTAGGCTAAACAAGTTCAGAGCCCAAGTGTTTGTGGTTCGTTTGAGAGGTTACCAGTGGGAGATGAGGACCAGCAAGAGCTTTCAGGGCTGGCACCTTTAGTGTAGGAGCAATCCTTGGACGTTCGCAATTTCGGTGTTGAGCTCTGGCCAGATTGAGCAGGAGAGGCTGTGTACGTTGGAAGTTTTAGTAGGCTAAACAAGTTCAGAGCCCAAGTGTTTGTGGTTCGTTTGAGAGGTTACCAGTGGGAGATGAGGACCAGCAAGAGCTTTCAGGGCTGGCACCTTTAGTGTAGGAGCAATCGCTGGACGTTCGCAATGTCGGTGTTGAGCTCTGGCCAGATTGAGCAGGAGAGGCTGTGTACGTTGGAAGTTTTAGTAGGCTAAACAAGTTCAGAGCCCAAGTGTTTGTGGTTCGTTTGAGAGGTTACCAGTGGGAGATGAGGACCAGCAAGAGTTTTCAGGGCTGGCACCTTTAGTGTAGGAGCAATCCTTGGACGTTCGCAATTTCGGTGTTGAGCTCTGGCCAGATTGAGCAGGAGAGGCTGTGTACGTTGGAAGTTTTAGTAGGCTAAACAAGTTCAGAGCCCAAGTGTTTGTGGTTCGTTTGAGAGGTTACCAGTGGGAGATGAGGACCAGCAAGAGCTTTCAGGGCTGGCACCTTTAGTGTAGGAGCAATCGCTGGACGTTCGCAATGTCGGTGTTGAGCTCTGGCCAGATTGAGCAGGAGAGGCTGTGTACGTTGGAAGTTTTAGTAGGCTAAACAAGTTCAGAGCCCAAGTGTTTGTGGTTCGTTTGAGAGGTTACCAGTGGGAGATGAGGACCAGCAAGAGTTTTCAGGGCTGGCACCTTTAGTGTAGGAGCAATCGCTGGACGTTCGCAATTTCGGAGTTGAGCTCTGGCCAGATTGAGCAGGAGAGGCTGTGTACGTTGGAAGTTTTAGTAGGCTAAACAAGTTCAGAGCCCAAGTGTTTGTGGTTCGTTTGAGAGGTTACCAGTGGGAGATGAGGACCAGCAAGAGCTTTCAGGGCTGGCACCTTTAGTGTAGGAGCAATCGCTGGACGTTCGCAATGTCGGTGTTGAGCTCTGGCCAGATTGAGCAGGAGAGGCTGTGTACGTTGGAAGTTTTAGTAGGCTAAACAAGTTCAGAGGCCAAGTGTTTGTGGTTCGTTTGAGAGGTTACCAGTGGAGATGAGGACCAGCAAGAGCTTTCAGGGCTGGCACCTTTAGTGTAGGAGCAATCGCTGGACGTTCGCAATGTCGGTGTTGAGCTCTGGCCAGATTGAGCAGGAGAGGCTGTGTACGTTGGAAGTTTTAGTAGGCTAAACAAGTTCAGAGCCAAGTGTTTGTGGTTCGTTTGAGAGGTTACCAGTGGGAGATGAGGACCAGCAAGAGCTTTCAGGGCTGGCACCTTTAGTGTAGGAGCAATCCTTGGACGTTCGCAATGTCGGTGTTGAGCTCTGGCCAGATTGAGCAGGAGAGGCTGTGTACGTTGGAAGTTTTAGTAGGCTAAACAAGTTCAGAGGCCAAGTGTTTGTGGTTCGTTTGAGAGGTTACCAGTGGAGATGAGGACCAGCAAGAGCTTTCAGGGCTGGCACCTTTAGTGTAGGAGCAATCCCTGGACGTTCGCAATTTCGGAGTTGAGCTCTGGCCAGATTGAGCAGGAGAGGCTGTGTACGTTGGAAGTTTTAGTAGGCTAAACAAGTTCAGAGCCCAAGTGTTTGTGGTTCGTTTGAGAGGTTACCAGTGGGAGATGAGGACCAGCAAGAGCTTTCAGGGCCGGCACCTTTAGTGTAGGAGCAATCCTTGGACGTTCGCAATGTCGGTGTTGAGCTCTGGCCAGATTGAGCAGGAGAGGCTGTGTACGTTGGAAGTTTTAGTAGGCTAAACAAGTTCAGAGCCCAAGTGTTTGTGGTTCGTTTGAGAGGTTACCAGTGGGAGATGAGGACCAGCAAGAGCTTTCAGGGCTGGCACCTTTAGTGTAGGAGCAATCGCTGGACGTTCGCAATGTCGGTGTTGAGCTCTGGCCAGATTGAGCAGGAGAGGCTGTGTACGTTGGAAGTTTTAGTAGGCTAAACAAGTTCAGAGCCCAAGTGTTTGTGGTTCGTTTGAGAGGTTACCAGTGGGAGATGAGGACCAGCAAGAGCTTTCAGGGCCGGCACCTTTAGTGTAGGAGCAATCCTTGGACGTTCGCAATTTCGGTGTTGAGCTCTGGCCAGATTGAGCAGGAGAGGCTGTGTACGTTGGAAGTTTTAGTAGGCTAAACAAGTTCAGAGGCCAAGTGTTTGTGGTTCGTTTGAGAGGTTACCAGTGGGAGATGAGGACCAGCAAGAGCTTTCAGGGCTGGCACCTTTAGTGTAGGAGCAATCGCTGGACGTTCGCAATGTCGGTGTTGAGCTCTGGCCAGATTGAGCAGGAGAGGCTGTGTACGTTGGAAGTTTTAGTAGGCTAAACAAGTTCAGAGCCCAAGTGTTTGTGGTTCGTTTGAGAGGTTACCAGTGGGAGATGAGGACCAGCAAGAGCTTTCAGGGCTGGCACCTTTAGTGTAGGAGCAATCGCTGGACGTTCGCAATGTCGGTGTTGAGCTCTGGCCAGATTGAGCAGGAGAGGCTGTGTACGTTGGAAGTTTTAGTAGGCTAAACAAGTTCAGAGCCCAAGTGTTTGTGGTTCGTTTGAGAGGTTACCAATGGGAGATGAGGACCAGCAAGAGCTTTCAGGCCTGGCACCTTTAGTGTAGGAGCAATCCTTGGACGTTCGCAATTTCGGTGTTGAGCTCTGGCCAGATTGAGCAGGAGAGGCTGTGTACGTTGGAAGTTTTAGTAGGCTAAACAAGTTCAGAGGCCAAGTGTTTGTGGTTCGTTTGAGAGGTTACCAGTGGGAGATGAGGACCAGCAAGAGCTTTCAGGGCTGGCACCTTTAGTGTAGGAGCAATCGCTGGACGTTCGCAATTTCGGAGTTGAATTTGGCAAATTGAGCAGGAGAGGCTGTGTACGTTGGAAGTTTTAGTAGGCTAAACAAGTTCAGAGCCCAAGTGTTTGTGGTTCGTTTGAGAGGTTACCAGTGGGAGATGAGGACCAGCAAGAGCTTTCAGGGCTGGCACCTTTAGTGTAGGAGCAATCGCTGGACGTTCGCAATTTCGGTGTTGAGCTCTGGCCAGATTGAGCAGGAGAGGCTGTGTACGTTGGAAGTTTTAGTAGGCTAAACAGCCCAAGTGTTTGTGGTTCGTTTGAGAGGTTACCAGTGGGAGATGAGGACCAGCAAGAGCTTTCAGGGCTGGCACCTTTAGTGTAGGAGCAATCGCTGGACGTTCGCAATTTCGGTGTTGAGCTCTGGCCAGATTGAGCAGGAGAGGCTGTGTACGTTGGAAGTTTTAGTAGGCTAAACAGCCCAAGTGTTTGTGGTTCGTTTGAGAGGTTACCAGTGGGAGATGAGGACCAGCAAGAGCTTTCAGGGCTGGCACCTTTAGTGTAGGAGCAATCGCTGGACGTTCGCAATGTCGGTGTTGAGCTCTGGCCAGATTGAGCAGGAGAGGCTGTGTACGTTGGAAGTTTTAGTAGGCTAAACAAGTTCAGAGCCCAAGTGTTTGTGGTTCGTTTGAGAGGTTACCAATGGGAGATGAGGACCAGCAAGAGCTTTCAGGGCTGGCACCTTTAGTGTAGGAGCAATCCTTGGACGTTCGCAATTTCGGTGTTGAGCTCTGGCCAGATTGAGCAGGAGAGGCTGTGTACGTTGGAAGTTTTAGTAGGCTAAACAAGTTCAGAGGCCAAGTGTTTGTGGTTCGTTTGAGAGGTTACCAGTGGGAGATGAGGACCAGCAAGAGCTTTCAGGGCTGGCACCTTTAGTGTAGGAGCAATCGCTGGACGTTCGCAATTTCGGAGTTGAATTTTGGCAAATTGAGCAGGAGAGGCTGTGTACGTTGGAAGTTTTAGTAGGCTAAACAAGTTCAGAGCCCAAGTGTTTGTGGTTCGTTTGAGAGGTTACCAGTGGGAGATGAGGACCAGCAAGAGCTTTCAGGGCTGGCACCTTTAGTGTAGGAGCAATCGCTGGACGTTCGCAATTTCGGTGTTGAGCTCTGGCCAGATTGAGCAGGAGAGGCTGTGTACGTTGGAAGTTTTAGTAGGCTAAACAGCCAAGTGTTTGTGGTTCGTTGAGAGGTTACCAGTGGGAGATGAGGACCAGCAAGAGTTTTCAGGGCTGGCACCTTTAGTGTAGGAGCAATCGCTGGACGTTCGCAATTTCGGAGTTGAGCTCTGGCCAGATTGAGCAGGAGAGGCTGTGTACGTTGGAAGTTTTAGTAGGCTAAACAAGTTCAGAGGCCAAGTGTTTGTGGTTCGTTTGAGAGGTTACCAGTGGGAGATGAGGACCAGCAAGAGCTTTCAGGGCTGGCACCTTTACTGTAGGAGCAATCGCTGGACGTTCGCAATGTCGGTGTTGAGCTCTGGCCAGATTGAGCAGGAGAGGCTGTGTACGTTGGAAGTTTTAGTAGGCTAAACAAGTTCAGAGGCCAAGTGTTTGTGGTTCGTTTGAGAGGTTACCAGTGGGAGATGAGGACCAGCAAGAGCTTTCAGGGCTGGCACCTTTAGTGTAGGAGCAATCGCTGGACGTTCGCAATGTCGGTGTTGAGCTCTGGCCAGATTGAGCAGGAGAGGCTGTGTACGTTGGAAGTTTTAGTAGGCTAAACAAGTTCAGAGCCCAAGTGTTTGTGGTTCGTTTGAGAGGTTACCAGTGGGAGATGAGGACCAGCAAGAGCTTTCAGGGCTGGCACCTTTAGTGTAGGAGCAATCCTTGGACGTTCGCAATGTCGGTGTTGAGCTCTGGCCAGATTGAGCAGGAGAGGCTGTGTACGTTGGAAGTTTTAGTAGGCTAAACAAGTTCAGAGGCCAAGTGTTTGTGGTTCGTTTGAGAGGTTACCAGTGGGAGATGAGGACCAGCAAGAGCTTTCAGGGCTGGCACCTTTAGTGTAGGAGCAATCCTGGACGTTCGCAATTTCGGTGTTGAGCTCTGGCCAGATTGAGCAGGAGAGGCTGTGTACGTTGGAAGTTTTAGTAGGCTAAACAAGTTCAGAGCCCAAGTGTTTGTGGTTCTTTTGAGAGGTTACCAGTGGGAGATGAGGACCAGCAAGAGCTTTCAGGGCCGGCACCTTTAGTGTAGGAGCAATCGCTGGACGTTCGCAATGTCGGTGTTGAGCTCTGGCCAGATTGAGCAGGAGAGGCTGTGTACGTTGGAAGTTTTAGTAGGCTAAACAAGTTCAGAGCCCAAGTGTTTGTGGTTCGTTTGAGAGGTTACCAGTGGGAGATGAGGACCAGCAAGAGCTTTCAGGGCTGGCACCTTTAGTGTAGGAGCAATCGCTGGACGTTCGCAATGTCGGTGTTGAGCTCTGGCCAGATTGAGCAGGAGAGGCTGTGTACGTTGGAAGTTTTAGTAGGCTAAACAAGTTCAGAGCCCAAGTGTTTGTGGTTCGTTTGAGAGGTTACCAGTGGGAGATGAGGACCAGCAAGAGCTTTCAGGGCCGGCACCTTTAGTGTAGGAGCAATCCTTGGACGTTCACAATTTCGGTGTTGAGCTCTGGCCAGATTGAGCAGGAGAGGCTGTGTACGTTGGAAGTTTTAGTAGGCTAAACAAGTTCAGAGGCCAAGTGTTTGTGGTTCGTTTGAGAGGTTACCAGTGGGAGATGAGGACCAGCAAGAGCTTTCAGGGCTGGCACCTTTAGTGTAGGAGCAATCGCTGGACGTTCGCAATTTCGGTGTTGAGCTCTGGCCAGATTGAGCAGGAGAGGCTGTGTACGTTGGAAGTTTTAGTAGGCTAAACAAGTTCAGAGCCCAAGTGTTTGTGGTTCGTTTGAGAGGTTACCAGTGGGAGATGAGGACCAGCAAGAGCTTTCAGGGCTGGCACCTTTAGTGTAGGAGCAATCCTTGGACGTTCGCAATTTCGGTGTTGAGCTCTGGCCAGATTGAGCAGGAGAGGCTGTGTACGTTGGAAGTTTTAGTAGGCTAAACAAGTTCAGAGGCCAAGTGTTTGTGGTTCGTTTGAGAGGTTACCAGTGGGAGATGAGGACCAGCAAGAGCTTTCAGGGCTGGCACCTTTAGTGTAGGAGAATCCTGGACGTTCGCAATTTCGGAGTTGAGCTCTGGCCAGATTGAGCAGGAGAGGCAGTGTACGTTGGAAGTTTTAGTAGGCTAAAGAAGTTCAGAGCCCAAGTGTTTGTGGTTCGTTTGAGAGGTTACCAGTGGGAGATGAGGACCAGCAAGAGCTTTCAGGGCTGGCACCTTTAGTGTAGGAGCAATCGCTGGACGTTCGCAATGTCGGTGTTGAGCTCTGGCCAGATTGAGCAGGAGAGGCTGTGTACGTTGGAAGTTTTAGTAGGCTAAACAAGTTCAGAGCCCAAGTGTTTGTGGTTCGTTTGAGAGGTTACCAGTGGGAGATGAGGACCAGCAAGAGCTTTCAGGGCTGGCACCTTTAGTGTAGGAGCAATCCTTGGACGTTCGCAATTTCGGTGTTGAGCTCTGGCCAGATTGAGCAGGAGAGGCTGTGTACGTTGGAAGTTTTAGTAGGCTAAACAAGTTCAGAGCCCAAGTGTTTGTGGTTCGTTTGAGAGGTTACCAGTGGGAGATGAGGACCAGCAAGAGCTTTCAGGGCTGGCACCTTTAGTGTAGGAGCAATCCTTGGACGTTCGCAATTTCGGTGTTGAGCTCTGGCCAGATTGAGCAGGAGAGGCTGTGTACGTTGGAAGTTTTAGTAGGCTAAACAAGTTCAGAGGCCAAGTGTTTGTGGTTCGTTTGAGAGGTTACCAGTGGGAGATGAGGACCAGCAAGAGCTTTCAGGGCTGGCACCTTTAGTGTAGGAGCAATCCTGGACGTTCGCAATTTCGGAGTTGAGCTCTGGCCAGATTGAGCAGGAGAGGCTGTGTACGTTGGAAGTTTTAGTAGGCTAAAGAAGTTCAGAGCCCAAGTGTTTGTGGTTCGTTTGAGAGGTTACCAGTGGGAGATGAGGACCAGCAAGAGCTTTCAGGGCTGGCACCTTTAGTGTAGGAGCAATCCCTGGACGTTCGCAATTTCGGAGTTGAGCTCTGGCCAGATTGAGCAGGAGAGGCTGTGTACGTTGGAAGTTTTAGTAGGCTAAACAAGTTCAGAGGCCAAGTGTTTGTGGTTCGTTTGAGAGGTTACCAGTGGGAGATGAGGACCAGCAAGAGCTTTCAGGGCTGGCACCTTTAGTGTAGGAGCAATCCTTGGACGTTCGCAATGTCGGTGTTGAGCTCTGGCCAGATTGAGCAGGAGAGGCTGTGTACGTTGGAAGTTTTAGTAGGCTAAAGAAGTTCAGAGCCCAAGTGTTTGTGGTTCGTTTGAGAGGTTACCAGTGGGAGATGAGGACCAGCAAGAGCTTTCAGGGCTGGCACCTTTAGTGTAGGAGCAATCCTTGGACGTTCGCAATGTCGGTGTTGAGCTCTGGCCAGATTGAGCAGGAGAGGCTGTGTACGTTGGAAGTTTTAGTAGGCTAAACAAGTTCAGAGCCCAAGTGTTTGTGGTTCGTTTGAGAGGTTACCAGTGGGAGATGAGGACCAGCAAGAGCTTTCAGGGCTGGCACCTTTAGTGTAGGAGCAATCGCTGGACGTTCGCAATGTCGGTGTTGAGCTCTGGCCAGATTGAGCAGGAGAGGCTGTGTACGTTGGAAGTTTTAGTAGGCTAAACAAGTTCAGAGCCCAAGTGTTTGTGGTTCGTTTGAGAGGTTACCAGTGGGAGATGAGGACCAGCAAGAGCTTTCAGGGCTGGCACCTTTAGTGTAGGAGCAATCCTTGGACGTTCGCAATTTCGGTGTTGAGCTCTGGCCAGATTGAGCAGGAGAGGCTGTGTACGTTGGAAGTTTTAGTAGGCTAAACAAGTTCAGAGCCAAGTGTTTGTGGTTCGTTTGAGAGGTTACCAGTGGGAGATGAGGACCAGCAAGAGCTTTCAGGGCTGGCACCTTTAGTGTAGGAGCAATCGCTGGACGTTCGCAATTTCGGTGTTGAGCTCTGGCCAGATTGAGCAGGAGAGGCTGTGTACGTTGGAAGTTTTAGTAGGCTAAACAAGTTCAGAGCCCAAGTGTTTGTGGTTCGTTTGAGAGGTTACCAGTGGGAGATGAGGACCAGCAAGAGCTTTCAGGGCTGGCACCTTTAGTGTAGGAGCAATCCTTGGACGTTCGCAATTTCGGTGTTGAGCTCTGGCCAGATTGAGCAGGAGAGGCTGTGTACGTTGGAAGTTTTAGTAGGCTAAACAAGTTCAGAGCCCAAGTGTTTGTGGTTCGTTTGAGAGGTTACCAGTGGGAGATGAGGACCAGCAAGAGCTTTCAGGGCTGGCACCTTTAGTGTAGGAGCAATCGCTGGACGTTCGCAATGTCGGTGTTGAGCTCTGGCCAGATTGAGCAGGAGAGGCTGTGTACGTTGGAAGTTTTAGTAGGCTAAACAAGTTCAGAGCCCAAGTGTTTGTGGTTCGTTTGAGAGGTTACCAGTGGGAGATGAGGACCAGCAAGAGCTTTCAGGGCCGGCACCTTTAGTGTAGGAGCAATCCTTGGACGTTCGCAATTTCGGTGTTGAGCTCTGGCCAGATTGAGCAGGAGAGGCTGTGTACGTTGGAAGTTTTAGTAGGCTAAACAAGTTCAGAGCCCAAGTGTTTGTGGTTCGTTTGAGAGGTTACCAGTGGGAGATGAGGACCAGCAAGAGCTTTCAGGGCTGGCACCTTTAGTGTAGGAGCAATCGCTGGACGTTCGCAATGTCGGTGTTGAGCTCTGGCCAGATTGAGCAGGAGAGGCTGTGTACGTTGGAAGTTTTAGTAGGCTAAACAAGTTCAGAGCCCAAGTGTTTGTGGTTCGTTTGAGAGGTTACCAGTGGGAGATGAGGACCAGCAAGAGTTTTCAGGGCTGGCACCTTTAGTGTAGGAGCAATCGCTGGACGTTCGCAATTTCGGTGTTGAGCTCTGGCCAGATTGAGCAGGAGAGGCTGTGTACGTTGGAAGTTTTAGTAGGCTAAACAAGTTCAGAGCCCAAGTGTTTGTGGTTCGTTTGAGAGGTTACCAGTGGGAGATGAGGACCAGCAAGAGCTTTCAGGGCTGGCACCTTTAGTGTAGGAGCAATCGCTGGACGTTCGCAATGTCGGTGTTGAGCTCTGGCCAGATTGAGCAGGAGAGGCTGTGTACGTTGGAAGTTTTAGTAGGCTAAACAAGTTCAGAGCCCAAGTGTTTGTGGTTCGTTTGAGAGGTTACCAGTGGGAGATGAGGACCAGCAAGAGCTTTCAGGGCTGGCACCTTTAGTGTAGGAGCAATCGCTGGACGTTCGCAATTTCGGTGTTGAGCTCTGGCCAGATTGAGCAGGAGAGGCTGTGTACGTTGGAAGTTTTAGTAGGCTAAACAAGTTCAGAGGCCAAGTGTTTGTGGTTCGTTTGAGAGGTTACCAGTGGGAGATGAGGACCAGCAAGAGCTTTCAGGGCTGGCACCTTTAGTGTAGGAGCAATCGCTGGACGTTCGCAATGTCGGTGTTGAGCTCTGGCCAGATTGAGCAGGAGAGGCTGTGTACGTTGGAAGTTTTAGTAGGCTAAACAAGTTCAGAGGCCAAGTGTTTGTGGTTCGTTTGAGAGGTTACCAGTGGGAGATGAGGACCAGCAAGAGCTTTCAGGGCTGGCACCTTTAGTGTAGGAGCAATCGCTGGACGTTCGCAATGTCGGTGTTGAGCTCTGGCCAGATTGAGCAGGAGAGGCTGTGTACGTTGGAAGTTTTAGTAGGCTAAACAAGTTCAGAGCCCAAGTGTTTGTGGTTCGTTTGAGAGGTTACCAGTGGGAGATGAGGACCAGCAAGAGCTTTCAGGGCTGGCACCTTTAGTGTAGGAGCAATCCTTGGACGTTCGCAATGTCGGTGTTGAGCTCTGGCCAGATTGAGCAGGAGAGGCTGTGTACGTTGGAAGTTTTAGTAGGCTAAACAAGTTCAGAGCCAAGTGTTTGTGGTTCGTTTGAGAGGTTACCAGTGGGAGATGAGGACCAGCAAGAGCTTTCAGGGCTGGCACCTTTAGTGTAGGAGCAATCCCTGGACGTTCGCAATGTCGGAGTTGAGCTCTGGCCAGATTGAGCAGGAGAGGCTGTGTACGTTGGAAGTTTTAGTAGGCTAAACAAGTTCAGAGCCCAAGTGTTTGTGGTTCGTTTGAGAGGTTACCAGTGGGAGATGAGGACCAGCAAGAGCTTTCAGGGCCGGCACCTTTAGTGTAGGAGCAATCCTTGGACGTTCGCAATGTCGGTGTTGAGCTCTGGCCAGATTGAGCAGGAGAGGCTGTGTACGTTGGAAGTTTTAGTAGGCTAAACAAGTTCAGAGCCCAAGTGTTTGTGGTTCGTTTGAGAGGTTACCAGTGGGAGATGAGGACCAGCAAGAGCTTTCAGGGCTGGCACCTTTAGTGTAGGAGCAATCGCTGGACGTTCGCAATGTCGGTGTTGAGCTCTGGCCAGATTGAGCAGGAGAGGCTGTGTACGTTGGAAGTTTTAGTAGGCTAAACAAGTTCAGAGGCCCAAGTGTTTGTGGTTCGTTTGAGAGGTTACCAGTGGGAGATGAGGACCAGCAAGAGCTTTCAGGGCCGGCACCTTTAGTGTAGGAGCAATCCTTGGACGTTCGCAATTTCGGTGTTGAGCTCTGGCCAGATTGAGCAGGAGAGGCTGTGTACGTTGGAAGTTTTAGTAGGCTAAACAAGTTCAGAGGCCAAGTGTTTGTGGTTCGTTTGAGAGGTTACCAGTGGGAGATGAGGACCAGCAAGAGCTTTCAGGGCTGGCACCTTTAGTGTAGGAGCAATCGCTGGACGTTCGCAATGTCGGTGTTGAGCTCTGGCCAGATTGAGCAGGAGAGGCTGTGTACGTTGGAAGTTTTAGTAGGCTAAACAAGTTCAGAGGCCAAGTGTTTGTGGTTCGATTTGAGAGGTTACCAGTGGGAGATGAGGACCAGCAAGAGTTTTCAGGGCTGGCACCTTTAGTGTAGGAGCAATCCTTGGACGTTCGCAATTTCGGAGTTGAGCTCTGGCCAGATTGAGCAGGAGAGGCTGTGTACGTTGGAAGTTTTAGTAGGCTAAACAAGTTCAGAGGCCAAGTGTTTGTGGTTCGTTTGAGAGGTTACCAGTGGGAGATGAGGACCAGCAAGAGCTTTCAGGGCTGGCACCTTTAGTGTAGGAGCAATCGCTGGACGTTCGCAATGTCGGTGTTGAGCTCTGGCCAGATTGAGCAGGAGAGGCTGTGTACGTTGGAAGTTTTAGTAGGCTAAACAAGTTCAGAGCCCAAGTGTTTGTGTTTCATTTGAGAGGTTACCAATGGGAGATGAGGACCAGCAAGAGCTTTCAGGGCTGGCACCTTTAGTGTAGGAGCAATCCTTGGACGTTCGCAATTTCGGTGTTGAGCTCTGGCCAGATTGAGCAGGAGAGGCTGTGTACGTTGGAAGTTTTAGTAGGCTAAACAAGTTCAGAGGCCAAGTGTTTGTGGTTCGTTTGAGAGGTTACCAGTGGGAGATGAGGACCAGCAAGAGCTTTTCAGGGCTGGCACCTTTAGTGTAGGAGCAATCCCTGGACGTTCGCAATTTCGGAGTTGAATTTTGGCAAATTGAGCAGGAGAGGCTGTGTACGTTGGAAGTTTTAGTAGGCTAAACAAGTTCAGAGGCCAAGTGTTTGTGGTTCGTTTGACAGGTTACCAGTGGGAGATGAGGACCAGCAAGAGCTTTCAGGGCCGGCACCTTTAGTGTAGGAGCAATCCTTGGACGTTCGCAATGTCGGTGTTGAGCTCTGGCCAGATTGAGCAGGAGAGGCTGTGTACGTTGGAAGTTTTAGTAGGCTAAACAAGTTCAGAGGCCAAGTGTTTGTGGTTCGTTTGAGAGGTTACCAGTGGGAGATGAGGACCAGCAAGAGCTTTCAGGGCTGGCACCTTTAGTGTAGGAGCAATCGCTGGACGTTCGCAATGTCGGTGTTGAGCTCTGGCCAGATTGAGCAGGAGAGGCTGTGTACGTTGGAAGTTTTAGTAGGCTAAACAAGTTCAGAGCCCAAGTGTTTGTGGTTCGTTTGAGAGGTTACCAGTGGGAGATGAGGACCAGCAAGAGTTTTCAGGGCTGGCACCTTTAGTGTAGGAGCAATCGCTGGACGTTCGCAATTTCGGAGTTGAGCTCTGGCCAGATTGAGCAGGAGAGGCTGTGTACGTTGGAAGTTTTAGTAGGCTAAACAAGTTCAGAGCCCAAGTGTTTGTGGTTCGTTTGAGAGGTTACCAGTGGGAGATGAGGACCAGCAAGAGCTTTCAGGGCTGGCCCCTTTAGTGTAGGAGCAATCGCTGGACGTTCGCAATGTCGGTGTTGAGCTCTGGCCAGATTGAGCAGGAGAGGCTGTGTACGTTGGAAGTTTTAGTAGGCTAAACAAGTTCAGAGCCCAAGTGTTTGTGGTTCGTTTGAGAGGTTACCAGTGGGAGATGAGGACCAGCAAGAGCTTTCAGGGCTGGCACCTTTAGTGTAGGAGCAATCCCTGGACGTTCGCAATGTCGGTGTTGAGCTCTGGCCAGATTGAGCAGGAGAGGCTGTGTACGTTGGAAGTTTTAGTAGGCTAAACAAGTTCAGAGCCCAAGTGTTTGTGGTTCGTTTGAGAGGTTACCAGTGGGAGATGAGGACCAGCAAGAGCTTTCAGGGCTGGCACCTTTAGTGTAGGAGCAATCGCTGGACGTTCGCAATGTCGGTGTTGAGCTCTGGCCAGATTGAGCAGGAGAGGCTGTGTACGTTGGAAGTTTTAGTAGGCTAAACAAGTTCAGAGGCCAAGTGTTTGTGGTTCGTTTGAGAGGTTACCAGTGGGAGATGAGGACCAGCAAGAGCTTTCAGGGCTGGCACCTTTAGTGTAGGAGCAATCCCTGGACGTTCGCAATTTCGGAGTTGAGCTCTGGCCAGATTGAGCAGGAGAGGCTGTGTACGTTGGAAGTTTTAGTAGGCTAAACAAGTTCAGAGCCCAAGTGTTTGTGGTTCGTTTGAGAGGTTACCAGTGGGAGATGAGGACCAGCAAGAGCTTTCAGGGCCGGCACCTTTAGTGTAGGAGCAATCGCTGGACGTTCGCAATGTCGGTGTTGAGCGTTGGAAGTTTTAGTAGGCTAAACAAGTTCAGAGCCCAAGTGTTTGTGGTTCGTTTGAGAGGTTAACAGTGGGAGATGAGGACCAGCAAGAGCTTTCAGGGCTGGCACCTTTAGTGTAGGAGCAATCGCTGGACGTTCGCAATTTCGGAGTTGAGCTCTGGCCAGATTGAGCAGGAGAGGCTGTGTACGTTGGAAGTTTTAGTAGGCTAAACAAGTTCAGAGCCCAAGTGTTTGTGGTTCGTTTGAGAGGTTACCAGTGGGAGATGAGGACCAGCAAGAGCTTTCAGGGCTGGCACCTTTAGTGTAGGAGCAATCCTTGGACGTTCGCAATTTCGGTGTTGAGCTCTGGCCAGATTGAGCAGGAGAGGCTGTGTACGTTGGAAGTTTTAGTAGGCTAAACAAGTTCAGAGCCCAAGTGTTTGTGGTTCGTTTGAGAGGTTACCAGTGGGAGATGAGGACCAGCAAGAGCTTTCAGGGCTGGCACCTTTAGTGTAGGAGCAATCGCTGGACGTTCGCAATGTCGGTGTTGAGCTCTGGCCAGATTGAGCAGGAGAGGCTGTGTACGTTGGAAGTTTTAGTAGGCTAAACAAGTTCAGAGCCCAAGTGTTTGTGGTTCATTTGACAGGTTACCAGTGGGAGATGAGGACCAGCAAGAGCTTTCAGGGCTGGCACCTTTAGTGTAGGAGCAATCGCTGGACGTTCGCAATGTCGGTGTTGAGCTCTGGCCAGATTGAGCAGGAGAGGCTGTGTACGTTGGAAGTTTTAGTAGGCTAAACAAGTTCAGAGCCCAAGTGTTTGTGGTTCATTTGAGAGGTTACCAATGGGAGATGAGGACCAGCAAGAGCTTTCAGGGCTGGCACCTTTAGTGTAGGAGCAATCCTTGGACGTTCGCAATTTCGGTGTTGAGCTCTGGCCAGATTGAGCAGGAGAGGCTGTGTACGTTGGAAGTTTTAGTAGGCTAAACAAGTTCAGAGGCCAAGTGTTTGTGGTTCGTTTGAGAGGTTACCAGTGGGAGATGAGGACCAGCAAGAGCTTTCAGGGCTGGCACCTTTAGTGTAGGAGCAATCCCTGGACGTTCGCAATTTCGGAGTTGAGCTCTGGCCAGATTGAGCAGGAGAGGCTGTGTACGTTGGAAGTTTTAGTAGGCTAAACAAGTTCAGAGCCCAAGTGTTTGTGGTTCGTTTGAGAGGTTACCAGTGGGAGATGAGGACCAGCAAGAGCTTTCAGGGCCGGCACCTTTAGTGTAGGAGCAATCCTTGGACGTTCGCAATTTCGGTGTTGAGCTCTGGCCAGATTGAGCAGGAGAGGCTGTGTACGTTGGAAGTTTTAGTAGGCTAAACAAGTTCAGAGGCCAAGTGTTTGTGGTTCGTTTGAGAGGTTACCAGTGGGAGATGAGGACCAGCAAGAGCTTTCAGGGCTGGCACCTTTAGTGTAGGAGCAATCGCTGGACGTTCGCAATTTCGGTGTTGAGCTCTGGCCAGATTGAGCAGGAGAGGCTGTGTACGTTGGAAGTTTTAGTAGGCTAAACAAGTTCAGAGCCCAAGTGTTTGTGGTTCGTTTGAGAGGTTACCAGTGGGAGATGAGGACCAGCAAGAGTTTTCAGGGCTGGCACCTTTAGTGTAGGAGCAATCGCTGGACGTTCGCAATTTCGGAGTTGAGCTCTGGCCAGATTGAGCAGGAGAGGCTGTGTACGTTGGAAGTTTTAGTAGGCTAAACAAGTTCAGAGGCCAAGTGTTTGTGGTTCGTTTGAGAGGTTACCAGTGGGAGATGAGGACCAGCAAGAGCTTTCAGGGCTGGCACCTTTAGTGTAGGAGCAATCGCTGGACGTTCGCAATGTCGGTGTTGAGCTCTGGCAGATTGAGCAGGAGAGGCTGTGTACGTTGGAAGTTTTAGTAGGCTAAACAAGTTCAGAGGCCAAGTGTTTGTGGTTCGTTTGAGAGGTTACCAATGGGAGATGAGGACCAGCAAGAGCTTTCAGGGCTGGCACCTTTAGTGTAGGAGCAATCCTTGGACGTTCGCAATGTCGGTGTTGAGCTCTGGCCAGATTGAGCAGGAGAGGCTGTGTACATTGGAAGTTTTAGTAGGCTAAACAAGTTCAGAGGCCAAGTGTTTGTGGTTCGTTTGAGAGGTTACCAGTGGGAGATGAGGACCAGCAAGAGCTTTCAGGGCTGGCACCTTTAGTGTAGGAGCAATCCCTGGACGTTCGCAATTTCGGAGTTGAATTTTGGCAAATTGAGCAGGAGAGGCTGTGTACGTTGGAAGTTTTAGTAGGCTAAACAAGTTCAGAGCCCAAGTGTTTGTGGTTCGTTTGAGAGGTTACCAGTGGGAGATGAGGACCAGCAAGAGCTTTCAGGGCCGGCACCTTTAGTGTAGGAGCAATCCTTGGACGTTCGCAATGTCGGTGTTGAGCTCTGGCCAGATTGAGCAGGAGAGGCTGTGTACGTTGGAAGTTTTAGTAGGCTAAAGAAGTTCAGAGCCCAAGTGTTTGTGGTTCGTTTGAGAGGTTACCAGTGGGAGATGAGGACCAGCAAGAGTTTTCAGGGCTGGCACCTTTAGTGTAGGAGCAATCGCTGGACGTTCGCAATTTCGGAGTTGAGCTCTGGCCAGATTGAGCAGGAGAGGCTGTGTACGTTGGAAGTTTTAGTAGGCTAAACAAGTTCAGAGGCCAAGTGTTTGTGGTTCGTTTGAGAGGTTACCAGTGGGAGATGAGGACCAGCAAGAGCTTTCAGGGCTGGCACCTTTAGTGTAGGAGCAATCGCTGGACGTTCGCAATGTCGGTGTTGAGCTCTGGCCAGATTGAGCAGGAGAGGCTGTGTACGTTGGAAGTTTTAGTAGGCTAAACAAGTTCAGAGGCCAAGTGTTTGTGGTTCGTTTGAGAGGGTTACCAGTGGGAGATGAGGACCAGCAAGAGCTTTCAGGGCTGGCACCTTTAGTGTAGGAGCAATCCTTGGACGTTCGCAATTTCGGTGTTGAGCTCTGGCCAGATTGAGCAGGAGAGGCTGTGTACGTTGGAAGTTTTAGTAGGCTAAACAAGTTCAGAGGCCAAGTGTTTGCGGTTCGTTTGAGAGGTTACCAGTGGGAGATGAGGACCAGCAAGAGCTTTCAGGGCTGGCACCTTTAGTGTAGGAGCAATCCCTGGACGTTCGCAATTTCGGAGTTGAGCTCTGGCCAGATTGAGCAGGAGAGGCTGTGTACGTTGGAAGTTTTAGTAGGCTAAACAAGTTCAGAGGCCAAGTGTTTGTGGTTCGTTTGAGAGGTTACCAGTGGGAGATGAGGACCAGCAAGAGCTTTCAGGGCTGGCACCTTTAGTGTAGGAGCAATCGCTGGACGTTCGCAATGTCGGTGTTGAGCTCTGGCCAGATTGAGCAGGAGAGGCTGTGTACGTTGGAAGTTTTAGTAGGCTAAACAAGTTCAGAGCCCAAGTGTTTGTGGTTCGTTTGAGAGGTTACCAGTGGGAGATGAGGACCAGCAAGAGTTTTCAGGGCTGGCACCTTTAGTGTAGGAGCAATCCTTGGACGTTCGCAATTTCGGTGTTGAGCTCTGGCCAGATTGAGCAGGAGAGGCTGTGTACGTTGGAAGTTTTAGTAGGCTAAACAAGTTCAGAGGCCAAGTGTTTGTGGTTCGTTTGAGAGGTTACCAGTGGGAGATGAGGACCAGCAAGAGCTTTCAGGGCTGGCACCTTTAGTGTAGGAGCAATCCCTGGACGTTCGCAATTTCGGAGTTGAGCTCTGGCCAGATTGAGCAGGAGAGGCTGTGTACGTTGGAAGTTTTAGTAGGCTAAACAAGTTCAGAGGCCAAGTGTTTGTGGTTCGTTTGAGAGGTTACCAGTGGGAGATGAGGACCAGCAAGAGCTTTCAGGGCTGGCACCTTTAGTGTAGGAGCAATCGCTGGACGTTCGCAATGTCGGTGTTGAGCTCTGGCCAGATTGAGCAGGAGAGGCTGTGTACGTTGGAAGTTTTAGTAGGCTAAACAAGTTCAGAGCCCAAGTGTTTGTGGTTCGTTTGAGAGGTTACCAGTGGGAGATGAGGACCAGCAAGAGCTTTCAGGGCTGGCACCTTTAGTGTAGGAGCAATCCTTGGACGTTCGCAATGTCGGTGTTGAGCTCTGGCCAGATTGAGCAGGAGAGGCTGTGTACGTTGGAAGTTTTAGTAGGCTAAACAAGTTCAGAGGCCAAGTGTTTGTGGTTCGTTTGAGAGGTTACCAGTGGGAGATGAGGACCAGCAAGAGCTTTCAGGGCTGGCACCTTTAGTGTAGGAGCAATCCTTGGACGTTCGCAATGTCGGTGTTGAGCTCTGGCCAGATTGAGCAGGAGAGGCTGTGTACGTTGGAAGTTTTAGTAGGCTAAACAAGTTCAGAGCCCAAGTGTTTGTGGTTCGTTTGAGAGGTTACCAGTGGGAGATGAGGACCAGCAAGAGCTTTCAGGGCTGGCACCTTTAGTGTAGGAGCAATCCCTGGACGTTCGCAATGTCGGTGTTGAGCTCTGGCCAGATTGAGCAGGAGAGGCTGTGTACGTTGGAAGTTTTAGTAGGCTAAACAAGTTCAGAGCCCAAGTGTTTGTGGTTCGTTTGAGAGGTTACCAGTGGGAGATGAGGACCAGCAAGAGCTTTCAGGGCTGGCACCTTTAGTGTAGGAGCAATCCCTGGACGTTCGCAATTTCGGAGTTGAGCTCTGGCCAGATTGAGCAGGAGAGGCTGTGTACGTTGGAAGTTTTAGTAGGCTAAAGAAGTTCAGAGCCCAAGTGTTTGTGGTTCGTTTGAGAGGTTACCAGTGGGAGATGAGGACCAGCAAGAGCTTTCAGGGCTGGCACCTTTAGTGTAGGAGCAATCGCTGGACGTTCGCAATTTCGGTGTTGAGCTCTGGCCAGATTGAGCAGGAGAGGCTGTGTACGTTGGAAGTTTTAGTAGGCTAAACAAGTTCAGAGCCCAAGTGTTTGTGGTTCGTTTGAGAGGTTACCAGTGGGAGATGAGGACCAGCAAGAGCTTTCAGGGCTGGCACCTTTAGTGTAGGAGCAATCGCTGGACGTTCGCAATGTCGGTGTTGAGCTCTGGCCAGATTGAGCAGGAGAGGCTGTGTACGTTGGAAGTTTTAGTAGGCTAAACAAGTTCAGAGGCCAAGTGTTTGTGGTTCATTTGAGAGGTTACCAATGGGAGATGAGGACCAGCAAGAGCTTTCAGGGCTGGCACCTTTAGTGTAGGAGCAATCCTTGGACGTTCGCAATGTCGGTGTTGAGCTCTGGCCAGATTGAGCAGGAGAGGCTGTGTACGTTGGAAGTTTTAGTAGGCTAAACAAGTTCAGAGCCCAAGTGTTTGTGGTTCGTTTGAGAGGTTACCAGTGGGAGATGAGGACCAGCAAGAGTTTTCAGGGCTGGCACCTTTAGTGTAGGAGCAATCGCTGGACGTTCGCAATTTCGGAGTTGAGCTCTGGCCAGATTGAGCAGGAGAGGCTGTGTACGTTGGAAGTTTTAGTAGGCTAAACAAGTTCAGAGGCCAAGTGTTTGTGGTTCGTTTGAGAGGTTACCAGTGGGAGATGAGGACCAGCAAGAGCTTTCAGGGCTGGCACCTTTAGTGTAGGAGCAATCGCTGGACGTTCGCAATGTCGGTGTTGAGCTCTGGCCAGATTGAGCAGGAGAGGCTGTGTACGTTGGAAGTTTTAGTAGGCTAAACAAGTTCAGAGCCCAAGTGTTTGTGGTTCGTTTGAGAGGTTACCAGTGGGAGATGAGGACCAGCAAGAGCTTTCAGGGCTGGCACCTTTAGTGTAGGAGCAATCCTTGGACGTTCGCAATGTCGGTGTTGAGCTCTGGCCAGATTGAGCAGGAGAGGCTGTGTACGTTGGAAGTTTTAGTAGGCTAAACAAGTTCAGAGGCCAAGTGTTTGTGGTTCGTTTGAGAGGTTACCAGTGGGAGATGAGGACCAGCAAGAGCTTTCAGGGCTGGCACCTTTAGTGTAGGAGCAATCCTTGGACGTTCGCAATGTCGGTGTTGAGCTCTGGCCAGATTGAGCAGGAGAGGCTGTGTACGTTGGAAGTTTTAGTAGGCTAAACAAGTTCAGAGCCCAAGTGTTTGTGGTTCGTTTGAGAGGTTACCAGTGGGAGATGAGGACCAGCAAGAGCTTTCAGGGCTGGCACCTTTAGTGTAGGAGCAATCCCTGGACGTTCGCAATTTCGGAGTTGAGCTCTGGCCAGATTGAGCAGGAGAGGCTGTGTACGTTGGAAGTTTTAGTAGGCTAAACAAGTTCAGAGCCCAAGTGTTTGTGGTTCGTTTGAGAGGTTACCAGTGGGAGATGAGGAGCAGCAAGAGCTTTCAGGGCCGGCACCTTTAGTGTAGGAGCAATCCTTGGACGTTCGCAATGTCGGTGTTGAGCTCTGGCCAGATTGAGCAGGAGAGGCTGTGTACGTTGGAAGTTTTAGTAGGCTAAAGAAGTTCAGAGCCCAAGTGTTTGTGGTTCGTTTGAGAGGTTACCAGTGGGAGATGAGGACCAGCAAGAGCTTTCAGGGCTGGCACCTTTAGTGTAGGAGCAATCCTTGGACGTTCGCAATGTCGGTGTTGAGCTCTGGCCAGATTGAGCAGGAGAGGCTGTGTACGTTGGAAGTTTTAGTAGGCTAAACAAGTTCAGAGCCCAAGTGTTTGTGGTTCGTTTGAGAGGTTACCAGTGGGAGATGAGGACCAGCAAGAGCTTTCAGGGCTGGCACCTTTAGTGTAGGAGCAATCCTTGGACGTTCGCAATTTCGGTGTTGAGCTCTGGCCAGATTGAGCAGGAGAGGCTGTGTACGTTGGAAGTTTTAGTAGGCTAAACAAGTTCAGAGGCCAAGTGTTTGCGGTTCGTTTGAGAGGTTACCAGTGGGAGATGAGGACCAGCAAGAGCTTTCAGGGCTGGCACCTTTAGTGTAGGAGCAATCCCTGGACGTTCGCAATTTCGGAGTTGAGCTCTGGCCAGATTGAGCAGGAGAGGCTGTGTACGTTGGAAGTTTTAGTAGGCTAAACAAGTTCAGAGCCCAAGTGTTTGTGGTTCGTTTGAGAGGTTACCAGTGGGAGATGAGGACCAGCAAGAGCTTTCAGGGCTGGCACCTTTAGTGTAGGAGCAATCGCTGGACGTTCGCAATGTCGGTGTTGAGCTCTGGCCAGATTGAGCAGGAGAGGCTGTGTACGTTGGAAGTTTTAGTAGGCTAAACAAGTTCAGAGCCCAAGTGTTTGTGGTTCGTTTGAGAGGTTACCAGTGGGAGATGAGGACCAGCAAGAGCTTTCAGGGCTGGCACCTTTAGTGTAGGAGCAATCGCTGGACGTTCGCAATGTCGGTGTTGAGCTCTGGCCAGATTGAGCAGGAGAGGCTGTGTACGTTGGAAGTTTTAGTAGGCTAAACAAGTTCAGAGGCCAAGTGTTTGTGGTTCGTTTGAGAGGTTACCAGTGGGAGATGAGGACCAGCAAGAGCTTTCAGGGCTGGCACCTTTAGTGTAGGAGCAATCGCTGGACGTTCGCAATTTCGGAGTTGAATTTTGGCAAATTGAGCAGGAGAGGCTGTGTACGTTGGAAGTTTTAGTAGGCTAAAGAAGTTCAGAGCCCAAGTGTTTGTGGTTCGTTTGAGAGGTTACCAGTGGGAGATGAGGACCAGCAAGAGCTTTCAGGGCTGGCACCTTTAGTGTAGGAGCAATCCTTGGACGTTCGCAATTTCGGTGTTGAGCTCTGGCCAGATTGAGCAGGAGAGGCTGTGTACGTTGGAAGTTTTAGTAGGCTAAACAAGTTCAGAGGCCAAGTGTTTGTGGTTCGTTTGAGAGGTTACCAGTGGGAGATGAGGACCAGCAAGAGCTTTCAGGGCTGGCACCTTTAGTGTAGGAGCAATCGCTGGACGTTCGCAATTTCGGAGTTGAATTTTGGCAAATTGAGCAGGAGAGGCAGTGTACGTTGGAAGTTTTAGTAGGCTAAACAAGTTCAGAGGCCAAGTGTTTGTGGTTCGTTTGAGAGGTTACCAGTGGGAGATGAGGACCAGCAAGAGCTTTCAGGGCTGGCACCTTTAGTGTAGGAGCAATCCCTGGACGTTCGCAATTTCGGAGTTGAGCTCTGGCCAGATTGAGCAGGAGAGGCTGTGTACGTTGGAAGTTTTAGTAGGCTAAACAAGTTCAGAGCCCAAGTGTTTGTGGTTCGTTTGAGAGGTTACCAGTGGGAGATGAGGACCAGCAAGAGCTTTCAGGGCTGGCGCCTTTAGTGTAGGAGCAATCGCTGGACGTTAGCAATTTTGTTGCTGAATTTTTGGCAGATTGAGCAGGAGAGGCTGTGTACGTTGGAAGTTTTAGTAGGCTAAAGAAGTTCAGAGCCCAAGTGTTTGTGGTTCGTTTGAGAGGTTACCAGTGGGAGATGAGGACCAGCAAGAGCTTTCAGGGCTGGCACCTTTAGTGTAGGAGCAATCCCTGGACGTTCGCAATTTCGGAGTTGAATTTTGGCAAATTGAGCAGGAGAGGCAGTGTACGTTGGAAGTTTTAGTAGGCTAAAGAAGTTCAGAGGCCAAGTGTTTGTGGTTCGTTTGAGAGGTTACCAGTGGGAGATGAGGACCAGCAAGAGCTTTCAGGGCTGGCACCTTTAGTGTAGGAGCAATCGCTGGACGTTCGCAATTTCGGTGTTGAGCTCTGGCCAGATTGAGCAGGAGAGGCTGTGTACGTTGGAAGTTTTAGTAGGCTAAACAAGTTCAGAGGCCAAGTGTTTGTGGTTCGTTTGAGAGGTTACCAGTGGGAGATGAGGACCAGCAAGAGCTTTCAGGGCTGGCACCTTTAGTGTAGGAGCAATCGCTGGACGTTCGCAATGTCGGTGTTGAGCTCTGGCCAGATTGAGCAGGAGAGGCTGTGTACGTTGGAAGTTTTAGTAGGCTAAACAAGTTCAGAGCCCAAGTGTTTGTGGTTCGTTTGAGAGGTTACCAGTGGGAGATGAGGACCAGCAAGAGTTTTCAGGGCTGGCACCTTTAGTGTAGGAGCAATCGCTGGACGTTCGCAATTTCGGAGTTGAGCTCTGGCCAGATTGAGCAGGAGAGGCTGTGTACGTTGGAAGTTTTAGTAGGCTAAACAAGTTCAGAGGCCAAGTGTTTGTGGTTCGTTTGAGAGGTTACCAGTGGGAGATGAGGACCAGCAAGAGCTTTCAGGGCTGGCACCTTTAGTGTAGGAGCAATCGCTGGACGTTCGCAATGTCGGTGTTGAGCTCTGGCCAGATTGAGCAGGAGAGGCTGTGTACGTTGGAAGTTTTAGTAGGCTAAACAAGTTCAGAGGCCAAGTGTTTGTGGTTCGTTTGAGAGGTTACCAGTGGGAGATGAGGACCAGCAAGAGCTTTCAGGGCTGGCACCTTTAGTGTAGGAGCAATCCTTGGACGTTCGCAATTTCGGTGTTGAGCTCTGGCCAGATTGAGCAGGAGAGGCTGTGTACGTTGGAAGTTTTAGTAGGCTAAACAAGTTCAGAGGCCAAGTGTTTGTGGTTCGTTTGAGAGGTTACCAGTGGGAGATGAGGACCAGCAAGAGCTTTCAGGGCTGGCACCTTTAGTGTAGGAGCAATCCCTGGACGTTCGCAATTTCGGAGTTGAGCTCTGGCCAGATTGAGCAGGAGAGGCTGTGTACGTTGGAAGTTTTAGTAGGCTAAACAAGTTCAGAGCCCAAGTGTTTGTGGTTCGTTTGAGAGGTTACCAGTGGGAGATGAGGACCAGCAAGAGCTTTCAGGGCTGGCACCTTTAGTGTAGGAGCAATCGCTGGACGTTCGCAATGTCGGTGTTGAGCTCTGGCCAGATTGAGCAGGAGAGGCTGTGTACGTTGGAAGTTTTAGTAGGCTAAACAAGTTCAGAGGCCAAGTGTTTGTGGTTCGTTTGAGAGGTTACCAGTGGGAGATGAGGACCAGCAAGAGCTTTCAGGGCTGGCACCTTTAGTGTAGGAGCAATCCTTGGACGTTCGCAATTTCGGTGTTGAGCTCTGGCCAGATTGAGCAGGAGAGGCTGTGTACGTTGGAAGTTTTAGTAGGCTAAACAAGTTCAGAGCCCAAGTGTTTGTGGTTCGTTTGAGAGGTTACCAGTGGGAGATGAGGACCAGCAAGAGCTTTCAGGGCTGGCACCTTTAGTGTAGGAGCAATCGCTGGACGTTCGCAATTTCGGAGTTGAATTTTGGCAAATTGAGCAGGAGAGGCTGTGTACGTTGGAAGTTTTAGTAGGCTAAAGAAGTTCAGAGCCCAAGTGTTTGTGGTTCGTTTGAGAGGTTACCAGTGGGAGATGAGGACCAGCAAGAGCTTTCAGGGCTGGCACCTTTAGTGTAGGAGCAATCGCTGGACGTTCGCAATGTCGGTGTTGAGCTCTGGCCAGATTGAGCAGGAGAGGCTGTGTACGTTGGAAGTTTTAGTAGGCTAAACAAGTTCAGAGCCCAAGTGTTTGTGGTTCGTTTGAGAGGTTACCAGTGGGAGATGAGGACCAGCAAGAGTTTTCAGGGCTGGCACCTTTAGTGTAGGAGCAATCGCTGGACGTTCGCAATTTCGGAGTTGAGCTCTGGCCAGATTGAGCAGGAGAGGCTGTGTACGTTGGAAGTTTTAGTAGGCTAAACAAGTTCAGAGCCCAAGTGTTTGTGGTTCGTTTGAGAGGTTACCAGTGGGAGATGAGGACCAGCAAGAGCTTTCAGGGCTGGCACCTTTAGTGTAGGAGCAATCGCTGGACGTTCGCAATGTCGGTGTTGAGCTCTGGCCAGATTGAGCAGGAGAGGCTGTGTACGTTGGAAGTTTTAGTAGGCTAAACAAGTTCAGAGCCCAAGTGTTTGTGGTTCGTTTGAGAGGTTACCAGTGGGAGATGAGGACCAGCAAGAGCTTTCAGGGCTGGCACCTTTAGTGTAGGAGCAATCCTTGGACGTTCGCAATGTTGGTGTTGAGCTCTGGCCAGATTGAGCAGGAGAGGCTGTGTACGTTGGAAGTTTTAGTAGGCTAAACAAGTTCAGAGCCCAAGTGTTTGTGGTTCGTTTGAGAGGTTACCAGTGGGAGATGAGGACCAGCAAGAGCTTTCAGGGCTGGCACCTTTAGTGTAGGAGCAATCCCTGGACGTTCGCAATTTCGGAGTTGAGCTCTGGCCAGATTGAGCAGGAGAGGCTGTGTACGTTGGAAGTTTTAGTAGGCTAAACAAGTTCAGAGGCCAAGTGTTTGTGGTTCGTTTGAGAGGTTACCAGTGGGAGATGAGGACCAGCAAGAGCTTTCAGGGCTGGCACCTTTAGTGTAGGAGCAATCGCTGGACGTTCGCAATGTCGGTGTTGAGCTCTGGCCAGATTGAGCAGGAGAGGCTGTGTACGTTGGAAGTTTTAGTAGGCTAAACAAGTTCAGAGCCCAAGTGTTTGTGGTTCGTTTGAGAGGTTACCAGTGGGAGATGAGGACCAGCAAGAGATTTCAGGGCTGGCACCTTTAGTGTAGGAGCAATCGCTGGACGTTCGCAATTTCGGAGTTGAATTTTGGCAAATTGAGCAGGAGAGGCTGTGTACGTTGGAAGTTTTAGTAGGCTAAACAAGTTCAGAGCCCAAGTGTTTGTGGTTCGTTTGAGAGGTTACCAGTGGGAGATGAGGACCAGCAAGAGCTTTCAGGGCTGGCACCTTTAGTGTAGGAGCAATCGCTGGACGTTCGCAATGTCGGTGTTGAGCTCTGGCCAGATTGAGCAGGAGAGGCTGTGTACGTTGGAAGTTTTAGTAGGCTAAAGAAGTTCAGAGCCCAAGTGTTTGTGGTTCGTTTGAGAGGTTACCAGTGGGAGATGAGGACCAGCAAGAGCTTTCAGGGCTGGCACCTTTAGTGTAGGAGCAATCGCTGGACGTTCGCAATTTCGGAGTTGAATTTTGGCAAATTGAGCAGGAGAGGCTGTGTACGTTGGAAGTTTTAGTAGGCTAAAGAAGTTCAGAGCCCAAGTGTTTGTGGTTCGTTTGAGAGGTTACCAGTGGGAGATGAGGACCAGCAAGAGCTTTCAGGGCTGGCACCTTTAGTGTAGGAGCAATCGCTGGACGTTCGCAATGTCGGTGTTGAGCTCTGGCCAGATTGAGCAGGAGAGGCTGTGTACGTTGGAAGTTTTAGTAGGCTAAACAAGTTCAGAGCCCAAGTGTTTGTGGTTCGTTTGAGAGGTTACCAGTGGGAGATGAGGACCAGCAAGAGCTTTCAGGGCTGGCACCTTTAGTGTAGGAGCAATCGCTGGACGTTCGCAATTTCGGAGTTGAGCTCTGGCCAGATTGAGCAGGAGAGGCTGTGTACGTTGGAAGTTTTAGTAGGCTAAACAAGTTCAGAGCCCAAGTGTTTGTGGTTCGTTTGAGAGGTTACCAGTGGGAGATGAGGACCAGCAAGAGCTTTCAGGGCTGGCACCTTTAGTGTAGGAGCAATCCCTGGACGTTCGCAATGTCGGTGTTGAGCTCTGGCCAGATTGAGCAGGAGAGGCTGTGTACGTTGGAAGTTTTAGTAGGCTAAACAAGTTCAGAGGCCAAGTGTTTGTGGTTCGTTTGAGAGGTTACCAGTGGGAGATGAGGACCAGCAAGAGCTTTCAGGGCTGGCACCTTTAGTGTAGGAGCAATCCTTGGACGTTCGCAATGTTGGTGTTGAGCTCTGGCCAGATTGAGCAGGAGAGGCTGTGTACGTTGGAAGTTTTAGTAGGCTAAACAAGTTCAGAGGCCAAGTGTTTGTGGTTCGTTTGAGAGGTTACCAGTGGGAGATGAGGACCAGCAAGAGCTTTCAGGGCTGGCACCTTTAGTGTAGGAGCAATCCCTGGACGTTCGCAATTTCGGAGTTGAGCTCTGGCCAGATTGAGCAGGAGAGGCTGTGTACGTTGGAAGTTTTAGTAGGCTAAACAAGTTCAGAGGCCAAGTGTTTGTGGTTCGTTTGAGAGGTTACCAGTGGGAGATGAGGACCAGCAAGAGCTTTCAGGGCTGGCACCTTTAGTGTAGGAGCAATCGCTGGACGTTCGCAATGTCGGTGTTGAGCTCTGGCCAGATTGAGCAGGAGAGGCTGTGTACGTTGGAAGTTTTAGTAGGCTAAACAAGTTCAGAGCCCAAGTGTTTGTGGTTCGTTTGAGAGGTTACCAGTGGGAGATGAGGACCAGCAAGAGCTTTCAGGGCTGGCACCTTTAGTGTAGGAGCAATCGCTGGACGTTCGCAATTTCGGAGTTGAATTTTGGCAAATTGAGCAGGAGAGGCTGTGTACGTTGGAAGTTTTAGTAGGCTAAAGAAGTTCAGAGGCCAAGTGTTTGTGGTTCGTTTGAGAGGTTACCAGTGGGAGATGAGGACCAGCAAGAGCTTTCAGGGCTGGCACCTTTAGTGTAGGAGCAATCCTTGGACGTTCGCAATTTCGGTGTTGAGCTCTGGCCAGATTGAGCAGGAGAGGCTGTGTACGTTGGAAGTTTTAGTAGGCTAAAGAAGTTCAGAGCCCAAGTGTTTGTGGTTCGTTTGAGAGGTTACCAGTGGGAGATGAGGACCAGCAAGAGCTTTCAGGGCTGGCACCTTTAGTGTAGGAGCAATCCCTGGACGTTCGCAATTTCGGAGTTGAATTTTGGCAAATTGAGCAGGAGAGGCTGTGTACGTTGGAAGTTTTAGTAGGCTAAAGAAGTTCAGAGCCCAAGTGTTTGTGGTTCGTTTGAGAGGTTACCAGTGGGAGATGAGGACCAGCAAGAGCTTTCAGGGCTGGCACCTTTAGTGTAGGAGCAATCGCTGGACATTCGCAATGTCGGTGTTGAGCTCTGGCCAGATTGAGCAGGAGAGGCTGTGTACGTTGGAAGTTTTAGTAGGCTAAACAAGTTCAGAGCCCAAGTGTTTGTGGTTTGTTTGAGAGGTTACCAGTGGGAGATGAGGACCAGCAAGAGCTTTCAGGGCTGGCACCTTTAGTGTAGGAGCAATCCTTGGACGTTCGCAATGTCGGTGTTGAGCTCTGGCCAGATTGAGCAGGAGAGGCTGTGTACGTTGGAAGTTTTAGTAGGCTAAACAAGTTCAGAGGCCAAGTGTTTGTGGTTCGTTTGAGAGGTTACCAGTGGGAGATGAGGACCAGCAAGAGCTTTCAGGGCTGGCACCTTTAGTGTAGGAGCAATCCTTGGACGTTCGCAATGTCGGTGTTGAGCTCTGGCCAGATTGAGCAGGAGAGGCTGTGTACGTTGGAAGTTTTAGTAGGCTAAACAAGTTCAGAGCCCAAGTGTTTGTGGTTCGTTTGACAGGTTACCAGTGGGAGATGAGGACCAGCAAGAGCTTTCAGGGCTGGCACCTTTAGTGTAGGAGCAATCGCTGGACGTTCGCAATGTCGGTGTTGAGCTCTGGCCAGATTGAGCAGGAGAGGCTGTGTACGTTGGAAGTTTTAGTAGGCTAAACAAGTTCAGAGCCCAAGTGTTTGTGGTTCGTTTGAGAGGTTACCAGTGGGAGATGAGGACCAGCAAGAGCTTTCAGGGCTGGCACCTTTAGTGTAGGAGCAATCCTTGGACGTTCGCAATTTCGGTGTTGAGCTCTGGCCAGATTGAGCAGGAGAGGCTGTGTACGTTGGAAGTTTTAGTAGGCTAAACAAGTTCAGAGGCCAAGTGTTTGTGGTTCGTTTGAGAGGTTACCAGTGGGAGATGAGGACCAGCAAGAGCTTTCAGGGCTGGCACCTTTAGTGTAGGAGCAATCGCTGGACGTTCGCAATGTCGGTGTTGAGCTCTGGCCAGATTGAGCAGGAGAGGCTGTGTACGTTGGAAGTTTTAGTAGGCTAAACAAGTTCAGAGCCCAAGTGTTTGTGGTTCGTTTGAGAGGTTACCAGTGGGAGATGAGGACCAGCAAGAGCTTTCAGGGCTGGCACCTTTAGTGTAGGAGCAATCCTTGGACGTTCGCAATTTCGGTGTTGAGCTCTGGCCAGATTGAGCAGGAGAGGCTGTGTACGTTGGAAGTTTTAGTAGGCTAAACAAGTTCAGAGGCCAAGTGTTTGTGGTTCGTTTGAGAGGTTACCAGTGGGAGATGAGGACCAGCAAGAGCTTTCAGGGCTGGCACCTTTAGTGTAGGAGCAATCGCTGGACGTTCGCAATGTCGGTGTTGAGCTCTGGCCAGATTGAGCAGGAGAGGCTGTGTACGTTGGAAGTTTTAGTAGGCTAAACAAGTTCAGAGGCCAAGTGTTTGTGGTTCGTTTGAGAGGTTACCAGTGGGAGATGAGGACCAGCAAGAGCTTTCAGGGCTGGCACCTTTAGTGTAGGAGCAATCGCTGGACGTTCGCAATGTCGGTGTTGAGCTCTGGCCAGATTGAGCAGGAGAGGCTGTGTACGTTGGAAGTTTTAGTAGGCTAAACAAGTTCAGAGCCCAAGTGTTTGTGGTTCGTTTGAGAGGTTACCAGTGGGAGATGAGGACCAGCAAGAGCTTTCAGGGCTGGCACCTTTAGTGTAGGAGCAATCCTTGGACGTTCGCAATTTCGGTGTTGAGCTCTGGCCAGATTGAGCAGGAGAGGCTGTGTACGTTGGAAGTTTTAGTAGGCTAAACAAGTTCAGAGGCCAAGTGTTTGTGGTTCGTTTGAGAGGTTACCAGTGGGAGATGAGGACCAGCAAGAGCTTTCAGGGCTGGCACCTTTAGTGTAGGAGCAATCCCTGGACGTTCGCAATTTCGGTGTTGAGCTCTGGCCAGATTGAGCAGGAGAGGCTGTGTACGTTGGAAGTTTTAGTAGGCTAAACAAGTTCAGAGCCCAAGTGTTTGTGGTTCGTTTGAGAGGTTACCAGTGGGAGATGAGGACCAGCAAGAGCTTTCAGGGCTGGCACCTTTAGTGTAGGAGCAATCGCTGGACGTTCGCAATTTCGGAGTTGAGCTCTGGCCAGATTGAGCAGGAGAGGCTGTGTACGTTGGAAGTTTTAGTAGGCTAAACAAGTTCAGAGCCCAAGTGTTTGAGCTTCGTTTGAGAGGTTACCAGTGGGAGATGAGGACCAGCAAGAGCTTTCAGGGCTGGCACCTTTAGTGTAGGAGCAATCGCTGGACGTTCGCAATGTCGGTGTTGAGCTCTGGCCAGATTGAGCAGGAGAGGCTGTGTACGTTGGAAGTTTTAGTAGGCTAAACAAGTTCAGAGGCCAAGTGTTTGTGGTTCGTTTGAGAGGTTACCAGTGGGAGATGAGGACCAGCAAGAGCTTTCAGGGCTGGCACCTTTAGTGTAGGAGCAATCGCTGGACGTTCGCAATTTCGGAGTTGAGCTCTGGCCAGATTGAGCAGGAGAGGCTGTGTACGTTGGAAGTTTTAGTAGGCTAAACAAGTTCAGAGGCCAAGTGTTTGTGGTTCGTTTGAGAGGTTACCAGTGGGAGATGAGGACCAGCAAGAGCTTTCAGGGCTGGCACCTTTAGTGTAGGAGCAATCGCTGGACGTTCGCAATGTCGGTGTTGAGCTCTGGCCAGATTGAGCAGGAGAGGCTGTGTACGTTGGAAGTTTTAGTAGGCTAAACAAGTTCAGAGCCAAGTGTTTGTGGTTCGTTTGAGAGGTTACCAGTGGGAGATGAGGACCAGCAAGAGCTTTCAGGGCTGGCACCTTTAGTGTAGGAGCAATCCTTGGACGTTCGCAATTTCGGTGTTGAGCTCTGGCCAGATTGAGCAGGAGAGGCTGTGTACGTTGGAAGTTTTAGTAGGCTAAACAAGTTCAGAGGCCAAGTGTTTGTGGTTCGTTTGAGAGGTTACCAGTGGGAGATGAGGACCAGCAAGAGCTTTCAGGGCTGGCACCTTTAGTGTAGGAGCAATCGCTGGACGTTCGCAATGTCGGTGTTGAGCTCTGGCCAGATTGAGCAGGAGAGGCTGTGTACGTTGGAAGTTTTAGTAGGCTAAACAAGTTCAGAGGCCAAGTGTTTGTGGTTCGTTTGAGAGGTTACCAGTGGGAGATGAGGACCAGCAAGAGCTTTCAGGGCTGGCACCTTTAGTGTAGGAGCAATCCTTGGACGTTCGCAATGTCGGTGTTGAGCTCTGGCCAGATTGAGCAGGAGAGGCTGTGTACGTTGGAAGTTTTAGTAGGCTAAACAAGTTCAGAGCCCAAGTGTTTGTGGTTCGTTTGAGAGGTTACCAGTGGGAGATGAGGACCAGCAAGAGCTTTCAGGGCTGGGCACCTTTAGTGTAGGAGCAATCCCTGGACGTTCGCAATTTCGGAGTTGAGCTCTGGCCAGATTGAGCAGGAGAGGCTGTGTACGTTGGAAGTTTTAGTAGGCTAAACAAGTTCAGAGCCCAAGTGTTTGTGGTTCGTTTGAGAGGTTACCAGTGGGAGATGAGGACCAGCAAGAGCTTTCAGGGCTGGCACCTTTAGTGTAGGAGCAATCGCTGGACGTTCGCAATTTCGGAGTTGAGCTCTGAATTGAGCAGGAGAGGCTGTGTACGTTGGAAGTTTTAGTAGGCTAAACAAGTTCAGAGGCCAAGTGTTTGTGGTTCGTTTGAGAGGTTACCAGTGGGAGATGAGGACCAGCAAGAGCTTTCAGGCTGGCACCTTTAGTGTAGGAGCAATCGCTGACGTTCGCAATGTCGGTGTTGAGCTCTGGCCAGATTGAGCAGGAGAGGCTGTGTACGTTGGAAGTTTTAGTAGGCTAAACAAGTTCAGAGGCCAAGTGTTTGTGGTTCGTTTGAGAGGTTACCAGTGGGAGATGAGGACCAGCAAGAGCTTTCAGGCTGGCACCTTTAGTGTAGGAGCAATCCTTGGACGTTCGCAATGTCGGTGTTGAGCTCTGGCCAGATTGAGCAGGAGAGGCTGTGTACGTTGGAAGTTTTAGTAGGCTAAACAAGTTCAGAGGCCAAGTGTTTGTGGTTCGTTTTGAGAGGTTACCAGTGGGAGATGAGGGACCAGCAAGAGCTTCAGGGCTGGCACCTTTAGTGTAGGAGCAATCGCTGGACGTTCGCAATGTCGGTGTTGAGCTCTGGCCAGATTGAGCAGGAGAGGCTGTGTACGTTGGAAGTTTTAGTAGGCTAAACAAGTTCAGAGGCCAAGTGTTTGTGGTTCGTTTGAGAGGGTTACCAGTGGGAGATGAGGACCAGCAAGAGCTTTCAGGGCTGGCACCTTTAGTGTAGGAGCAATCCTTGACGTTCGCAATTTCGGTGTTGAATTTTGGCAAATTGAGCAGGAGAGGCTGTGTACGTTGGAAGTTTTAGTAGGCTAAACAAGTTCAGAGCCCCAAGTGTTTGTGGTTCGTTTGAGAGGTTACCAGTGGGAGATGAGGACCAGCAAGAGCTTTCAGGGCTGGCACCTTTAGTGTAGGAGCAATCGCTGGACGTTCGCAATTTCGGAGTTGATTTTGGCAAATTGAGCAGGAGAGGCAGTGTACGTTGGAAGTTTTAGTAGGCTAAACAAGTTCAGAGCCCAAGTGTTTGTGTTCGTTTGAGAGGTTACCAGTGGGAGATGAGGACCAGCAAGAGCTTTCAGGGCTGGCACCTTTAGTGTAGGAGCAATCCTTGGACTGTTCGCAATTTCGGTGTTGAGCTCTGGCCAGATTGAGCAGGAGAGGCTGTGTACGTTGGAAGTTTTAGTAGGCTAAACAAGTTCAGAGCCCAAGTGTTTGTGGTTCGTTTGAGAGGTTACCAGTGGGAGATGAGGACCAGCAAGAGCTTTCAGGGCTGGCACCTTTAGTGTAGGAGCAATCGCTGGACGTTCGCAATGTCGGTGTTGAGCTCTGGCCAGATTGAGCAGGAGAGGCTGTGTACGTTGGAAGTTTTAGTAGGCTAACAAGTTCAGAGGCCAAGTGTTGTGGTTCGTTGAGAGGTTAGCAGTGGGAGATGAGGACCAGCAAGAGCTTTCAGGGCTGGCACCTTTAGTGTAGGAGCAATCCTTGGACGTTCGCAATTTCGGTGTTGAGCTCTGGCCAGATTGAGCAGGAGAGGCTGTGTACGTTGGAAGTTTTAGTAGGCTAAACAAGTTCAGAGCCCAAGTGTTTGTGGTTCGTTTGAGAGGTTACCAGTGGGAACAGTGGGAGATGAGGACCAGCAAGAGCTTTCAGGGCTGGCACCTTTAGTGTAGGAGCAATCGCTGGACGTTCGCAATTTCGGAGTTGAATTTTGGCAAATTGAGCAGGAGAGGCAGTGTACGTTGGAAGTTTTAGTAGGCTAAACAAGTTCAGAGCCCAAGTGTTTGTGGTTCGTTTGAGAGGTTACCAGTGGGAGATGAGGACCAGCAAGAGCTTTCAGGGCTGGCACCTTTAGTGTAGGAGCAATCCTTGGACGTTCGCAATGTCGGTGTTGAGCTCTGGCCAGATTGAGCAGGAGAGGCTGTGTACGTTGGAAGTTTTAGTAGGCTAAACAAGTTCAGAGGCCAAGTGTTTGTGGTTCGTTTGAGAGGTTACCAGTGGGAGATGAGGACCAGCAAGAGCTTTCAGGGCTGGCACCTTTAGTGTAGGAGCAATCGCTGGACGTTCGCAATGTCGGTGTTGAGCTCTGGCCAGATTGAGCAGGAGAGGCTGTGTACGTTGGAAGTTTTAGTAGGCTAAACAAGTTCAGAGCCCAAGTGTTTGTGGTTCGTTTGAGAGGTTACCAGTGGGAGATGAGGACCAGCAAGAGCTTTCAGGGCTGGCACCTTTAGTGTAGGAGCAATCGCTGGACGTTCGCAATGTCGGTGTTGAGCTCTGGCCAGATTGAGCAGGAGAGGCTGTGTACGTTGGAAGTTTTAGTAGGCTAAACAAGTTCAGAGGCCAAGTGTTTGTGGTTCGTTTGAGAGGTTACCAGTGGGAGATGAGGACCAGCAAGAGCTTTCAGGGCTGGCACCTTTAGTGTAGGAGCAATCCTTGGACGTTCGCAATGTCGGTGTTGAGCTCTGGCCAGATTGAGCAGGAGAGGCTGTGTACGTTGGAAGTTTTAGTAGGCTAAACAAGTTCAGAGCCCAAGTGTTTGTGGTTCGTTTGAGAGGTTACCAGTGGGAGATGAGGACCAGCAAGAGCTTTCAGGGCTGGCACCTTTAGTGTAGGAGCAATCCTGGACGTTCGCAATTTCGGAGTTGAGCTCTGGCCAGATTGAGCAGGAGAGGCTGTGTACGTTGGAAGTTTTAGTAGGCTAAACAAGTTCAGAGCCCAAGTGTTTGTGGTTCGTTTGAGAGGTTACCAGTGGGAGATGAGGACCAGCAAGAGCTTTCAGGGCTGGCACCTTTAGTGTAGGAGCAATCGCTGGACGTTCGCAATGTCGGTGTTGAGCTCTGGCCAGATTGAGCAGGAGAGGCTGTGTACGTTGGAAGTTTTAGTAGGCTAAACAAGTTCAGAGGCCAAGTGTTTGTGGTTCGTTTGAGAGGTTACCAGTGGGAGATGAGGACCAGCAAGAGTTTTCAGGGCTGGCACCTTTAGTGTAGGAGCAATCGCTGGACGTTCGCAATTTCGGAGTTGAGCTCTGGCCAGATTGAGCAGGAGAGGCTGTGTACGTTGGAAGTTTTAGTAGGCTAAACAAGTTCAGAGGCCAAGTGTTTGTGGTTCGTTTGAGAGGTTACCAGTGGGAGATGAGGACCAGCAAGAGCTTTCAGGGCTGGCACCTTTAGTGTAGGAGCAATCGCTGGACGTTCGCAATGTCGGTGTTGAGCTCTGGCCAGATTGAGCAGGAGAGGCTGTGTACGTTGGAAGTTTTAGTAGGCTAAACAAGTTCAGAGGCCAAGTGTTTGTGGTTCGTTTGAGAGGTTACCAGTGGGAGATGAGGACCAGCAAGAGCTTTCAGGGCTGGCACCTTTAGTGTAGGAGCAATCCTTGGACGTTCGCAATGTCGGTGTTGAGCTCTGGCCAGATTGAGCAGGAGAGGCTGTGTACGTTGGAAGTTTTAGTAGGCTAAACAAGTTCAGAGGCCAAGTGTTTGTGGTTCGTTTGAGAGGTTACCAGTGGGAGATGAGGACCAGCAAGAGCTTTCAGGGCTGGCACCTTTAGTGTAGGAGCAATCGCTGGACGTTCGCAATGTCGGTGTTGAGCTCTGGCCAGATTGAGCAGGAGAGGCTGTGTACGTTGGAAGTTTTAGTAGGCTAAACAAGTTCAGAGGCCAAGTGTTTGTGGTTCGTTTGAGAGGTTACCAGTGGGAGATGAGGACCAGCAAGAGCTTTCAGGGCTGGCACCTTTAGTGTAGGAGCAATCCTTGGACGTTCGCAATTTCGGTGTTGAATTTTGGCAAATTGAGCAGGAGAGGCTGTGTACGTTGGAAGTTTTAGTAGGCTAAACAAGTTCAGAGCCCAAGTGTTTGTGGTTCGTTTGAGAGGTTACCAGTGGGAGATGAGGACCAGCAAGAGCTTTCAGGGCTGGCACCTTTAGTGTAGGAGCAATCGCTGGACGTTCGCAATTTCGGAGTTGAATTTTGGCAAATTGAGCAGGAGAGGCAGTGTACGTTGGAAGTTTTAGTAGGCTAAACAAGTTCAGAGCCCAAGTGTTTGTGGTTCGTTTGAGAGGTTACCAGTGGGAGATGAGGACCAGCAAGAGCTTTCAGGGCTGGCACCTTTAGTGTAGGAGCAATCCTTGGACGTTCGCAATTTCGGTGTTGAGCTCTGGCCAGATTGAGCAGGAGAGGCTGTGTACGTTGGAAGTTTTAGTAGGCTAAACAAGTTCAGAGCCCAAGTGTTTGTGGTTCGTTTGAGAGGTTACCAGTGGGAGATGAGGACCAGCAAGAGCTTTCAGGGCTGGCACCTTTAGTGTAGGAGCAATCGCTGGACGTTCGCAATGTCGGTGTTGAGCTCTGGCCAGATTGAGCAGGAGAGGCTGTGTACGTTGGAAGTTTTAGTAGGCTAAACAAGTTCAGAGGCCAAGTGTTTGTGGTTCGTTTGAGAGGTTACCAGTGGGAGATGAGGACCAGCAAGAGCTTTCAGGGCTGGCACCTTTAGTGTAGGAGCAATCCTTGGACGTTCGCAATTTCGGTGTTGAGCTCTGGCCAGATTGAGCAGGAGAGGCTGTGTACGTTGGAAGTTTTAGTAGGCTAAACAAGTTCAGAGCCCAAGTGTTTGTGGTTCGTTTGAGAGGTTACCAGTGGGAGATGAGGACCAGCAAGAGCTTTCAGGGCTGGCACCTTTAGTGTAGGAGCAATCGCTGGACGTTCGCAATTTCGGAGTTGAATTTTGGCAAATTGAGCAGGAGAGGCAGTGTACGTTGGAAGTTTTAGTAGGCTAAACAAGTTCAGAGCCCAAGTGTTTGTGGTTCGTTTGAGAGGTTACCAGTGGGAGATGAGGACCAGCAAGAGCTTTCAGGGCTGGCACCTTTAGTGTAGGAGCAATCCTTGGACGTTCGCAATGTCGGTGTTGAGCTCTGGCCAGATTGAGCAGGAGAGGCTGTGTACGTTGGAAGTTTTAGTAGGCTAAACAAGTTCAGAGGCCAAGTGTTTGTGGTTCGTTTGAGAGGTTACCAGTGGGAGATGAGGACCAGCAAGAGCTTTCAGGGCTGGCACCTTTAGTGTAGGAGCAATCCTTGGACGTTCGCAATGTCGGTGTTGAGCTCTGGCCAGATTGAGCAGGAGAGGCTGTGTACGTTGGAAGTTTTAGTAGGCTAAAGAAGTTCAGAGCCCAAGTGTTTGTGGTTCGTTTGAGAGGTTACCAGTGGGAGATGAGGACCAGCAAGAGCTTTCAGGGCTGGCACCTTTAGTGTAGGAGCAATCCCTGGACGTTCGCAATTTCGGAGTTGAGCTCTGGCCAGATTGAGCAGGAGAGGCTGTGTACGTTGGAAGTTTTAGTAGGCTAAACAAGTTCAGAGCCCAAGTGTTTGTGCTTCGTTTGAGAGGTTACCAGTGGGAGATGAGGACCAGCAAGAGCTTTCAGGGCTGGCACCTTTAGTGTAGGAGCAATCGCTGGACGTTCGCAATGTCGGTGTTGAGCTCTGGCCAGATTGAGCAGGAGAGGCTGTGTACGTTGGAAGTTTTAGTAGGCTAAACAAGTTCAGAGGCCAAGTGTTTGTGGTTCGTTTGAGAGGTTACCAGTGGGAGATGAGGACCAGCAAGAGTTTTCAGGGCTGGCACCTTTAGTGTAGGAGCAATCGCTGGACGTTCGCAATTTCGGAGTTGAGCTCTGGCCAGATTGAGCAGGAGAGGCTGTGTACGTTGGAAGTTTTAGTAGGCTAAACAAGTTCAGAGGCCAAGTGTTTGTGGTTCGTTTGAGAGGTTACCAGTGGGAGATGAGGACCAGCAAGAGCTTTCAGGGCTGGCACCTTTAGTGTAGGAGCAATCGCTGGACGTTCGCAATGTCGGTGTTGAGCTCTGGCCAGATTGAGCAGGAGAGGCTGTGTACGTTGGAAGTTTTAGTAGGCTAAACAAGTTCAGAGCCCAAGTGTTTGTGGTTCGTTTGAGAGGTTACCAGTGGGAGATGAGGACCAGCAAGAGCTTTCAGGGCTGGCACCTTTAGTGTAGGAGCAATCGCTGGACGTTCGCAATGTCGGTGTTGAGCTCTGGCCAGATTGAGCAGGAGAGGCTGTGTACGTTGGAAGTTTTAGTAGGCTAAACAAGTTCAGAGCCCAAGTGTTTGTGGTTTGTTTGAGAGGTTACCAGTGGGAGATGAGGACCAGCAAGAGCTTTCAGGGCTGGCACCTTTAGTGTAGGAGCAATCCTTGGACGTTCGCAATGTCGGTGTTGAGCTCTGGCCAGATTGAGCAGGAGAGGCTGTGTACGTTGGAAGTTTTAGTAGGCTAAACAAGTTCAGAGGCCAAGTGTTTGTGGTTCGTTTGAGAGGTTACCAGTGGGAGATGAGGACCAGCAAGAGCTTTCAGGGCTGGCACCTTTAGTGTAGGAGCAATCGCTGGACGTTCGCAATTTCGGAGTTGAATTTTGGCAAATTGAGCAGGAGAGGCAGTGTACGTTGGAAGTTTTAGTAGGCTAAACAAGTTCAGAGCCCAAGTGTTTGTGGTTCGTTTGAGAGGTTACCAGTGGGAGATGAGGACCAGCAAGAGCTTTCAGGGCTGGCACCTTTAGTGTAGGAGCAATCCTTGGACGTTCGCAATGTCGGTGTTGAGCTCTGGCCAGATTGAGCAGGAGAGGCTGTGTACGTTGGAAGTTTTAGTAGGCTAAACAAGTTCAGAGGCCAAGTGTTTGTGGTTCGTTTGAGAGGTTACCAGTGGGAGATGAGGACCAGCAAGAGCTTTCAGGGCTGGCACCTTTAGTGTAGGAGCAATCCTTGGACGTTCGCAATGTCGGTGTTGAGCTCTGGCCAGATTGAGCAGGAGAGGCTGTGTACGTTGGAAGTTTTAGTAGGCTAAAGAAGTTCAGAGGCCAAGTGTTTGTGGTTCGTTTGAGAGGTTACCAGTGGGAGATGAGGACCAGCAAGAGCTTTCAGGGCTGGCACCTTTAGTGTAGGAGCAATCCCTGGACGTTCGCAATTTCGGAGTTGAGCTCTGGCCAGATTGAGCAGGAGAGGCTGTGTACGTTGGAAGTTTTAGTAGGCTAAACAAGTTCAGAGGCCAAGTGTTTGTGGTTCGTTTGAGAGGTTACCAGTGGGAGATGAGGACCAGCAAGAGCTTTCAGGGCTGGCACCTTTAGTGTAGGAGCAATCGCTGGACGTTCGCAATGTCGGTGTTGAGCTCTGGCCAGATTGAGCAGGAGAGGCTGTGTACGTTGGAAGTTTTAGTAGGCTAAACAAGTTCAGAGGCCAAGTGTTTGTGGTTCGTTTGAGAGGTTACCAGTGGGAGATGAGGACCAGCAAGAGTTTTCAGGGCTGGCACCTTTAGTGTAGGAGCAATCGCTGGACGTTCGCAATTTCGGAGTTGAGCTCTGGCCAGATTGAGCAGGAGAGGCTGTGTACGTTGGAAGTTTTAGTAGGCTAAACAAGTTCAGAGGCCAAGTGTTTGTGGTTCGTTTGAGAGGTTACCAGTGGGAGATGAGGACCAGCAAGAGCTTTCAGGGCTGGCACCTTTAGTGTAGGAGCAATCGCTGGACGTTCGCAATGTCGGTGTTGAGCTCTGGCCAGATTGAGCAGGAGAGGCTGTGTACGTTGGAAGTTTTAGTAGGCTAAACAAGTTCAGAGCCCAAGTGTTTGTGGTTCGTTTGAGAGGTTACCAGTGGGAGATGAGGACCAGCAAGAGCTTTCAGGGCTGGCACCTTTAGTGTAGGAGCAATCGCTGGACGTTCGCAATGTCGGTGTTGAGCTCTGGCCAGATTGAGCAGGAGAGGCTGTGTACGTTGGAAGTTTTAGTAGGCTAAACAAGTTCAGAGCCCAAGTGTTTGTGGTTCGTTTGAGAGGTTACCAGTGGGAGATGAGGACCAGCAAGAGCTTTCAGGGCTGGCACCTTTAGTGTAGGAGCAATCCTTGGACGTTCGCAATTTCGGTGTTGAGCTCTGGCCAGATTGAGCAGGAGAGGCTGTGTACGTTGGAAGTTTTAGTAGGCTAAACAAGTTCAGAGCCCAAGTGTTTGTGGTTCGTTTGAGAGGTTACCAGTGGGAGATGAGGACCAGCAAGAGCTTTCAGGGCTGGCACCTTTAGTGTAGGAGCAATCGCTGGACGTTCGCAATTTCGGAGTTGAATTTTGGCAAATTGAGCAGGAGAGGCTGTGTACGTTGGAAGTTTTAGTAGGCTAAACAAGTTCAGAGCCCAAGTGTTTGTGGTTCGTTTGAGAGGTTACCAGTGGGAGATGAGGACCAGCAAGAGCTTTCAGGGCTGGCACCTTTAGTGTAGGAGCAATCCTTGGACGTTCGCAATTTCGGTGTTGAGCTCTGGCCAGATTGAGCAGGAGAGGCTGTGTACGTTGGAAGTTTTAGTAGGCTAAACAAGTTCAGAGGCCAAGTGTTTGTGGTTCGTTTGAGAGGTTACCAGTGGGAGATGAGGACCAGCAAGAGCTTTCAGGGCTGGCACCTTTAGTGTAGGAGCAATCCCTGGACGTTCGCAATTTCGGAGTTGAATTTTGGCAAATTGAGCAGGAGAGGCAGTGTACGTTGGAAGTTTTAGTAGGCTAAAGAAGTTCAGAGCCCAAGTGTTTGTGGTTCGTTTGAGAGGTTACCAGTGGGAGATGAGGACCAGCAAGAGCTTTCAGGGCTGGCACCTTTAGTGTAGGAGCAATCGCTGGACATTCGCAATGTCGGTGTTGAGCTCTGGCCAGATTGAGCAGGAGAGGCTGTGTACGTTGGAAGTTTTAGTAGGCTAAACAAGTTCAGAGCCCAAGTGTTTGTGGTTTGTTTGAGAGGTTACCAGTGGGAGATGAGGACCAGCAAGAGCTTTCAGGGCTGGCACCTTTAGTGTAGGAGCAATCCTTGGACGTTCGCAATGTCGGTGTTGAGCTCTGGCCAGATTGAGCAGGAGAGGCTGTGTACGTTGGAAGTTTTAGTAGGCTAAACAAGTTCAGAGGCCAAGTGTTTGTGGTTCGTTTGAGAGGTTACCAGTGGGAGATGAGGACCAGCAAGAGCTTTCAGGGCTGGCACCTTTAGTGTAGGAGCAATACTTGGACGTTCGCAATTCCGGTGTTGAGCTCTGGCCAGATTGAGCAGGAGAGGCTGTGTACGTTGGAAGTTTTAGTAGGCTAAACAAGTTCAGAGCCCAAGTGTTTGTGGTTCGTTTGAGAGGTTACCAGTGGGAGATGAGGACCAGCAAGAGCTTTCAGGGCTGGCACCTTTAGTGTAGGAGCAATCCCGGACGTTCGCAATTTCGGAGTTGAGCTCTGGCCAGATTGAGCAGGAGAGGCTGTGTACGTTGGAAGTTTTAGTAGGCTAAACAAGTTCAGAGGCCAAGTGTTTGTGGTTCGTTTGAGAGGTTACCAGTGGGAGATGAGGAGCAGCAAGAGCTTTCAGGGCTGGCACCTTTAGTGTAGGAGCAATCGCTGGACGTTCGCAATGTCGGTGTTGAGCTCTGGCCAGATTGAGCAGGAGAGGCTGTGTACGTTGGAAGTTTTAGTAGGCTAAACAAGTTCAGAGGCCAAGTGTTTGTGGTTCGTTTGAGAGGTTACCAGTGGGAGATGAAGACCAGCAAGAGTTTTCAGGGCTGGCACCTTTAGTGTAGGAGCAATCGCTGGACGTTCGCAATTTCGGAGTTGAGCTCTGGCCAGATTGAGCAGGAGAGGCTGTGTACGTTGGAAGTTTTAGTAGGCTAAACAAGTTCAGAGCCCAAGTGTTTGTGGTTCGTTTGAGAGGTTACCAGTGGGAGATGAGGACCAGCAAGAGCTTTCAGGGCTGGCACCTTTAGTGTAGGAGCAATCGCTGGACGTTCGCAATGTCGGTGTTGAGCTCTGGCCAGATTGAGCAGGAGAGGCTGTGTACGTTGGAAGTTTTAGTAGGCTAAACAAGTTCAGAGGCCAAGTGTTTGTGGTTCGTTTGAGAGGTTACCAGTGGGAGATGAGGACCAGCAAGAGCTTTCAGGGCTGGCACCTTTAGTGTCGGAGCAATCCCTGGACGTTCGCAATTTCGGAGTTGAGCTCTGGCCAGATTGAGCAGGAGAGGCTGTGTACGTTGGAAGTTTTAGTAGGCTAAACAAGTTCAGAGGCCAAGTGTTTGTGGTTCGTTTGAGAGGTTACCAGTGGGAGATGAGGACCAGCAAGAGCTTTCAGGGCTGGCACCTTTAGTGTAGGAGCAATCGCTGGACGTTCGCAATGTCGGTGTTGAGCTCTGGCCAGATTGAGCAGGAGAGGCTGTGTACGTTGGAAGTTTTAGTAGGCTAAACAAGTTCAGAGCCCAAGTGTTTGTGGTTCGTTTGAGAGGTTACCAGTGGGAGATGAGGACCAGCAAGAGCTTTCAGGGCTGGCACCTTTAGTGTAGGAGCAATCGCTGGACGTTCGCAATGTCGGTGTTGAGCTCTGGCCAGATTGAGCAGGAGAGGCTGTGTACGTTGGAAGTTTTAGTAGGCTAAACAAGTTCAGAGCCCAAGTGTTTGTGGTTCGTTTGAGAGGTTACCAGTGGGAGATGAGGACCAGCAAGAGCTTTCAGGGCTGGCACCTTTAGTGTAGGAGCAATCGCTGGACGTTCGCAATGTCGGTGTTGAGCTCTGGCCAGATTGAGCAGGAGAGGCTGTGTACGTTGGAAGTTTTAGTAGGCTAAACAAGTTCAGAGGCCAAGTGTTTGTGGTTCGTTTGAGAGGTTACCAGTGGGAGATGAGGACCAGCAAGAGCTTTCAGGGCTGGCACCTTTAGTGTAGGAGCAATCGCTGGACGTTCGCAATGTCGGTGTTGAGCTCTGGCCAGATTGAGCAGGAGAGGCTGTGTACGTTGGAAGTTTTAGTAGGCTAAACAAGTTCAGAGGCCAAGTGTTTGTGGTTCGTTTGAGAGGTTAGCAGTGGGAGATGAGGACCAGCAAGAGCTTTCAGGGCTGGCACCTTTAGTGTAGGAGCAATCGCTGGACGTTCGCAATGTCGGTGTTGAGCTCTGGCCAGATTGAGCAGGAGAGGCAGTGTACGTTGGAAGTTTTAGTAGGCTAAAGAAGTTCAGAGCCCAAGTGTTTGTGGTTCGTTTGAGAGGTTACCAGTGGGAGATGAGGACCAGCAAGAGCTTTCAGGGCTGGCACCTTTAGTGTAGGAGCAATCGCTGGACATTCGCAATGTCGGTGTTGAGCTCTGGCCAGATTGAGCAGGAGAGGCTGTGTACGTTGGAAGTTTTAGTAGGCTAAACAAGTTCAGAGCCCAAGTGTTTGTGGTTTGTTTGAGAGGTTACCAGTGGGAGATGAGGACCAGCAAGAGCTTTCAGGGCTGGCACCTTTAGTGTAGGAGCAATCCTTGGACGTTCGCAATGTCGGTGTTGAGCTCTGGCCAGATTGAGCAGGAGAGGCTGTGTACGTTGGAAGTTTTAGTAGGCTAAACAAGTTCAGAGGCCAAGTGTTTGTGGTTCGTTTGAGAGGTTACCAGTGGGAGATGAGGACCAGCAAGAGCTTTCAGGGCTGGCACCTTTAGTGTAGGAGCAATCCTTGGACGTTCGCAATGTCGGTGTTGAGCTCTGGCCAGATTGAGCAGGAGAGGCTGTGTACGTTGGAAGTTTTAGTAGGCTAAACAAGTTCAGAGCCCAAGTGTTTGTGGTTCGTTTGAGAGGTTACCAGTGGGAGATGAGGACCAGCAAGAGCTTTCAGGGCTGGCACCTTTAGTGTAGGAGCAATCCCCGGACGTTCGCAATTTCGGAGTTGAGCTCTGGCCAGATTGAGCAGGAGAGGCTGTGTACGTTGGAAGTTTTAGTAGGCTAAACAAGTTCAGAGGCCAAGTGTTTGTGGTTCGTTTGAGAGGTTACCAGTGGGAGATGAGGACCAGCAAGAGCTTTCAGGGCTGGCACCTTTAGTGTAGGAGCAATCGCTGGACGTTCGCAATGTCGGTGTTGAGCTCTGGCCAGATTGAGCAGGAGAGGCTGTGTACGTTGGAAGTTTTAGTAGGCTAAACAAGTTCAGAGCCCAAGTGTTTGTGGTTCGTTTGAGAGGTTACCAGTGGGAGATGAAGACCAGCAAGAGTTTTCAGGGCTGGCACCTTTAGTGTAGGAGCAATCGCTGGACGTTCGCAATTTCGGAGTTGAGCTCTGGCCAGATTGAGCAGGAGAGGCTGTGTACGTTGGAAGTTTTAGTAGGCTAAACAAGTTCAGAGCCCAAGTGTTTGTGGTTCGTTTGAGAGGTTACCAGTGGGAGATGAGGACCAGCAAGAGCTTTCAGGGCTGGCACCTTTAGTGTAGGAGCAATCGCTGGACGTTCGCAATGTCGGTGTTGAGCTCTGGCCAGATTGAGCAGGAGAGGCTGTGTACGTTGGAAGTTTTAGTAGGCTAAACAAGTTCAGAGGCCAAGTGTTTGTGGTTCGTTTGAGAGGTTACCAGTGGGAGATGAGGACCAGCAAGAGCTTTCAGGGCTGGCACCTTTAGTGTCGGAGCAATCCTGGACGTTCGCAATTTCGGAGTTGAGCTCTGGCCAGATTGAGCAGGAGAGGCTGTGTACGTTGGAAGTTTTAGTAGGCTAAACAAGTTCAGAGCCCAAGTGTTTGTGGTTCGTTTGAGAGGTTACCAGTGGGAGATGAGGACCAGCAAGAGCTTTCAGGGCTGGCACCTTTAGTGTAGGAGCAATCCCTGGACGTTCGCAATTTCGGAGTTGAGCTCTGGCCAGATTGAGCAGGAGAGGCAGTGTACGTTGGAAGTTTTAGTAGGCTAAACAAGTTCAGAGGCCAAGTGTTTGTGGTTCGTTTGAGAGGTTACCAGTGGGAGATGAGGACCAGCAAGAGCTTTCAGGGCTGGCACCTTTAGTGTAGGAGCAATCGCTGGACGTTCGCAATGTCGGTGTTGAGCTCTGGCCAGATTGAGCAGGAGAGGCTGTGTACGTTGGAAGTTTTAGTAGGCTAAACAAGTTCAGAGCCCAAGTGTTTGTGGTTCGTTTGAGAGGTTACCAGTGGGAGATGAGGACCAGCAAGAGCTTTCAGGGCTGGCACCTTTAGTGTAGGAGCAATCCTTGGACGTTCGCAATGTCGGTGTTGAGCTCTGGCAGATTGAGCAGGAGAGGCTGTGTACGTTGGAAGTTTTAGTAGGCTAAACAAGTTCAGAGGCCAAGTGTTTGTGGTTCGTTTGAGAGGTTACCAGTGGGAGATGAGGACCAGCAAGAGCTTTCAGGGCTGGCACCTTTAGTGTAGGAGCAATCGCTGGACGTTCGCAATTTCGGAGTTGAATTTTGGCAAATTGAGCAGGAGAGGCTGTGTACGTTGGAAGTTTTAGTAGGCTAAAGAAGTTCAGAGCCCAAGTGTTTGTGGTTCGTTTGAGAGGTTACCAGTGGGAGATGAGGACCAGCAAGAGCTTTCAGGGCTGGCACCTTTAGTGTAGGAGCAATCGCTGGACGTTCGCAATGTCGGTGTTGAGCTCTGGCCAGATTGAGCAGGAGAGGCTGTGTACGTTGGAAGTTTTAGTAGGCTAAACAAGTTCAGAGCCTAAGTGTTTGTGGTTCGTTTGAGAGGTTACCAGTGGGAGATGAGGACCAGCAAGAGTTTTCAGGGCTGGCACCTTTAGTGTAGGAGCAATCGCTGGACGTTCGCAATTTCGGAGTTGAGCTCTGGCCAGATTGAGCAGGAGAGGCTGTGTACGTTGGAAGTTTTAGTAGGCTAAACAAGTTCAGAGGCCAAGTGTTTGTGGTTCGTTTGAGAGGTTACCAGTGGGAGATGAGGACCAGCAAGAGCTTTCAGGGCTGGCACCTTTAGTGTAGGAGCAATCGCCGGACGTTCGCAATGTCGGTGTTGAGCTCTGGCCAGATTGAGCAGGAGAGGCTGTGTACGTTGGAAGTTTTAGTAGGCTAAACAAGTTCAGAGCCCAAGTGTTTGTGGTTCGTTTGAGAGGTTACCAGTGGGAGATGAGGACCAGCAAGAGCTTTCAGGGCTGGCACCTTTAGTGTAGGAGCAATCGCTGGACGTTCGCAATGTCGGTGTTGAGCTCTGGCCAGATTGAGCAGGAGAGGCTGTGTACGTTGGAAGTTTTAGTAGGCTAAACAAGTTCAGAGCCCAAGTGTTTGTGGTTCGTTTGAGAGGTTACCAGTGGGAGATGAGGACCAGCAAGAGCTTTCAGGGCTGGCACCTTTAGTGTAGGAGCAATCGCTGGACGTTCGCAATTTCGGTGTTGAGCTCTGGCCAGATTGAGCAGGAGAGGCTGTGTACGTTGGAAGTTTTAGTAGGCTAAACAAGTTCAGAGCCAAGTGTTTGTGGTTCGTTTGAGAGGTTACCAGTGGGAGATGAGGACCAGCAAGAGCTTTCAGGGCTGGCACCTTTAGTGTAGGAGCAATCCTTGGACGTTCGCAATTTCGGTGTTGAGCTCTGGCCAGATTGAGCAGGAGAGGCTGTGTACGTTGGAAGTTTTAGTAGGCTAAACAAGTTCAGAGGCCAAGTGTTTGTGGTTCGTTTGAGAGGTTACCAGTGGGAGATGAGGACCAGCAAGAGCTTTCAGGGCTGGCACCTTTAGTGTAGGAGCAATCCTTGGACGTTCGCAATATTCGGAGTTGAATTTTGGCAAATTGAGCAGGAGAGGCTGTGTACGTTGGAAGTTTTAGTAGGCTAAACAAGTTCAGAGGCCAAGTGTTTGTGGTTCGTTTGAGAGGTTACCAGTGGGAGATGAGGACCAGCAAGAGCTTTCAGGGCTGGCACCTTTAGTGTAGGAGCAATCCCTGGACGTTCGCAATTTCGGAGTTGAATTTTGGCAAATTGAGCAGGAGAGGCAGTGTACGTTGGAAGTTTTAGTAGGCTAAACAAGTTCAGAGCCCAAGTGTTTGTGGTTCTTTTGAGAGGTTACCAGTGGGAGATGAGGACCAGCAAGAGCTTTCAGGGCTGGCACCTTTAGTGTAGGAGCAATCGCTGGACATTCGCAATTTCGGTGTTGAGCTCTGGCCAGATTGAGCAGGAGAGGCTGTGTACGTTGGAAGTTTTAGTAGGCTAAACAAGTTCAGAGCCCAAGTGTTTGTGGTTTGTTTGAGAGGTTACCAGTGGGAGATGAGGACCAGCAAGAGCTTTCAGGGCTGGCACCTTTAGTGTAGGAGCAATCCTTGGACGTTCGCAATGTCGGTGTAGAGCTCTGGCCAGATTGAGCAGGAGAGGCTGTGTACGTTGGAAGTTTTAGTAGGCTAAACAAGTTCAGAGGCCAAGTGTTTGTGGTTCGTTTGAGAGGTTACCAGTGGGAGATGAGGACCAGCAAGAGCTTTCAGGGCTGGCACCTTTAGTGTAGGAGCAATCCTTGGACGTTCGCAATGTCGGTGTTGAGCTCTGGCCAGATTGAGCAGGAGAGGCTGTGTACGTTGGAAGTTTTAGCAGGCTAAACAAGTTCAGAGCCCAAGTGTTTGTGGTTCGTTTGAGAGGTTACCAGTGGGAGATGAGGACCAGCAAGAGCTTTCAGGGCTGGCACCTTTAGTGTAGGAGCAATCCTTGGACGTTCGCAATTTCGGTGTTGAGCTCTGGCCAGATTGAGCAGGAGAGGCTGTGTACGTTGGAAGTTTTAGTAGGCTAAACAAGTTCAGAGCCCAAGTGTTTGTGGTTCGTTTGAGAGGTTACCAGTGGGAGATGAGGACCAGCAAGAGCTTTCAGGGCTGGCACCTTTAGTGTAGGAGCAATCCCTGGACGTTCGCAATTTCGGAGTTGAGCTCTGGCCAGATTGAGCAGGAGAGGCTGTGTACGTTGGAAGTTTTAGTAGGCTAAACAAGTTCAGAGCCCAAGTGTTTGTGGTTCGTTTGAGAGGTTACCAGTGGGAGATGAGGACCAGCAAGAGCTTTCAGGGCTGGCACCTTTAGTGTAGGAGCAATCGCTGGACGTTCGCAATGTCGGTGTTGAGCTCTGGCCAGATTGAGCAGGAGAGGCTGTGTACGTTGGAAGTTTTAGTAGGCTAAACAAGTTCAGAGGCCAAGTGTTTGTGGTTCGTTTGAGAGGTTACCAGTGGGAGATGAGGACCAGCAAGAGCTTTCAGGGCTGGCACCTTTAGTGTAGGAGCAATCCTTGGACGTTCGCAATGTCGGTGTTGAGCTCGGGCCAGATTGAGCAGGAGAGGCTGTGTACGTTGGAAGTTTTAGTAGGCTAAACAAGTTCAGAGCCCAAGTGTTTGTGGTTCGTTTGAGAGGTTACCAGTGGGAGATGAGGACCAGCAAGAGCTTTCAGGGCTGGCACCTTTAGTGTAGGAGCAATCGCTGGACGTTCGCAATGTCGGTGTTGAGCTCTGGCCAGATTGAGCAGGAGAGGCTGTGTACGTTGGAAGTTTTAGTAGGCTAAACAAGTTCAGAGCCCAAGTGTTTGTGGTTCGTTTGAGAGGTTACCAGTGGGAGATGAGGACCAGCAAGAGCTTTCAGGGCTGGCACCTTTAGTGTAGGAGCAATCGCTGGACGTTCGCAATGTCGGTGTTGAGCTCTGGCCAGATTGAGCAGGAGAGGCTGTGTACGTTGGAAGTTTTAGTAGGCTAAACAAGTTCAGAGCCCAAGTGTTTGTGGTTCGTTTGAGAGGTTACCAGTGGGAGATGAGGACCAGCAAGAGTTTTCAGGGCTGGCACCTTTAGTGTAGGAGCAATCGCTGGACGTTCGCAATGTCGGTGTTGAGCTCTGGCCAGATTGAGCAGGAGAGGCTGTGTACGTTGGAAGTTTTAGTAGGCTAAACAAGTTCAGAGCCCAAGTGTTTGTGGTTCGTTTGAGAGGTTACCAGTGGGAGATGAGGACCAGCAAGAGCTTTCAGGGCTGGCACCTTTAGTGTAGGAGCAATCCTTGGACGTTCGCAATTTCGGTGTTGAGCTCTGGCCAGATTGAGCAGGAGAGGCTGTGTACGTTGGAAGTTTTAGTAGGCTAAACAAGTTCAGAGCCCAAGTGTTTGTGGTTCGTTTGAGAGGTTACCAGTGGGAGATGAGGACCAGCAAGAGCTTTCAGGGCTGGCACCTTTAGTGTAGGAGCAATCCCTGGACGTTCGCAATTTCGGAGTTGAGCTCTGGCCAGATTGAGCAGGAGAGGCTGTGTACGTTGGAAGTTTTAGTAGGCTAAACAAGTTCAGAGCCCAAGTGTTTGTGGTTTGTTTGAGAGGTTACCAGTGGGAGATGAGGACCAGCAAGAGCTTTCAGGGCTGGCACCTTTAGTGTAGGAGCAATCCTTGGACGTTCGCAATGTCGGTGTAGAGCTCTGGCCAGATTGAGCAGGAGAGGCTGTGTACGTTGGAAGTTTTAGTAGGCTAAACAAGTTCAGAGCCCAAGTGTTTGTGGTTCGTTTGAGAGGTTACCAGTGGGAGATGAGGACCAGCAAGAGCTTTCAGGGCTGGCACCTTTAGTGTAGGAGCAATCCTTGGACGTTCGCAATGTCGGTGTTGAGCTCTGGCCAGATTGAGCAGGAGAGGCTGTGTACGTTGGAAGTTTTAGTAGGCTAAAGAAGTTCAGAGCCCAAGTGTTTGTGGTTCGTTTGAGAGGTTACCAGTGGGAGATGAGGACCAGCAAGAGCTTTCAGGGCTGGCACCTTTAGTGTAGGAGCAATCCTTGGACGTTCGCAATTTCGGTGTTGAGCTCTGGCCAGATTGAGCAGGAGAGGCTGTGTACGTTGGAAGTTTTAGTAGGCTAAACAAGTTCAGAGCCCAAGTGTTTGTGGTTCGTTTGAGAGGTTACCAGTGGGAGATGAGGACCAGCAAGAGCTTTCAGGGCTGGCACCTTTAGTGTAGGAGCAATCCCTGGACGTTCGCAATTTCGGAGTTGAGCTCTGGCCAGATTGAGCAGGAGAGGCTGTGTACGTTGGAAGTTTTAGTAGGCTAAACAAGTTCAGAGGCCAAGTGTTTGTGGTTCGTTTGAGAGGTTACCAGTGGGAGATGAGGACCAGCAAGAGCTTTCAGGGCTGGCACCTTTAGTGTAGGAGCAATCGCTGGACGTTCGCAATGTCGGTGTTGAGCTCTGGCCAGATTGAGCAGGAGAGGCTGTGTACGTTGGAAGTTTTAGTAGGCTAAACAAGTTCAGAGGCCAAGTGTTTGTGGTTCGTTTGAGAGGTTACCAGTGGGAGATGAGGACCAGCAAGAGCTTTCAGGGCTGGCACCTTTAGTGTAGGAGCAATCGCCGGACGTTCGCAATGTCGGTGTTGAGCTCTGGCCAGATTGAGCAGGAGAGGCTGTGTACGTTGGAAGTTTTAGTAGGCTAAAGAAGTTCAGAGCCCAAGTGTTTGTGGTTCGTTTGAGAGGTTACCAGTGGGAGATGAGGACCAGCAAGAGCTTTCAGGGCTGGCACCTTTAGTGTAGGAGCAATCGCTGGACGTTCGCAATTTCGGAGTTGAATTTTGGCAAATTGAGCAGGAGAGGCAGTGTACGTTGGAAGTTTTAGTAGGCTAAACAAGTTCAGAGCCCAAGTGTTTGTGGTTCGTTTGAGAGGTTACCAGTGGGAGATGAGGACCAGCAAGAGCTTTCAGGGCTGGCACCTTTAGTGTAGGAGCAATCCTTGGACGTTCGCAATGTCGGTGTTGAGCTCTGGCCAGATTGAGCAGGAGAGGCTGTGTACGTTGGAAGTTTTAGTAGGCTAAACAAGTTCAGAGGCCAAGTGTTTGTGGTTCGTTTGAGAGGTTACCAGTGGGAGATGAGGACCAGCAAGAGCTTTCAGGGCTGGCACCTTTAGTGTAGGAGCAATCCTTGGACGTTCGCAATGTCGGTGTTGAGCTCTGGCCAGATTGAGCAGGAGAGGCTGTGTACGTTGGAAGTTTTAGTAGGCTAAAGAAGTTCAGAGGCCAAGTGTTTGTGGTTCGTTTGAGAGGTTACCAGTGGGAGATGAGGACCAGCAAGAGCTTTCAGGGCTGGCACCTTTAGTGTAGGAGCAATCGCTGGACGTTCGCAATGTCGGTGTTGAGCTCTGGCCAGATTGAGCAGGAGAGGCTGTGTACGTTGGAAGTTTTAGTAGGCTAAACAAGTTCAGAGGCCAAGTGTTTGTGGTTCGTTTGAGAGGTTACCAGTGGGAGATGAGGACCAGCAAGAGCTTTCAGGGCTGGCACCTTTAGTGTAGGAGCAATCGCTGGACGTTCGCAATTTCGGAGTTGAATTTTGGCAAATTGAGCAGGAGAGGCAGTGTACGTTGGAAGTTTTAGTAGGCTAAACAAGTTCAGAGCCCAAGTGTTTGTGGTTCGTTTGAGAGGTTACCAGTGGGAGATGAGGACCAGCAAGAGCTTTCAGGGCTGGCACCTTTAGTGTAGGAGCAATCCTTGGACGTTCGCAATGTCGGTGTTGAGCTCTGGCCAGATTGAGCAGGAGAGGCTGTGTACGTTGGAAGTTTTAGTAGGCTAAACAAGTTCAGAGGCCAAGTGTTTGTGGTTCGTTTGAGAGGTTACCAGTGGGAGATGAGGACCAGCAAGAGCTTTCAGGGCTGGCACCTTTAGTGTAGGAGCAATCCTTGGACGTTCGCAATGTCGGTGTTGAGCTCTGGCCAGATTGAGCAGGAGAGGCTGTGTACGTTGGAAGTTTTAGTAGGCTAAAGAAGTTCAGAGGCCAAGTGTTTGTGGTTCGTTTGAGAGGTTACCAGTGGGAGATGAGGACCAGCAAGAGCTTTCAGGGCTGGCACCTTTAGTGTAGGAGCAATCCCTGGACGTTCGCAATTTCGGAGTTGAGCTCTGGCCAGATTGAGCAGGAGAGGCTGTGTACGTTGGAAGTTTTAGTAGGCTAAACAAGTTCAGAGGCCAAGTGTTTGTGGTTCGTTTGAGAGGTTACCAGTGGGAGATGAGGACCAGCAAGAGCTTTCAGGGCTGGCACCTTTAGTGTAGGAGCAATCGCTGGACGTTCGCAATGTCGGTGTTGAGCTCTGGCCAGATTGAGCAGGAGAGGCTGTGTACGTTGGAAGTTTTAGTAGGCTAAACAAGTTCAGAGGCCAAGTGTTTGTGGTTCGTTTGAGAGGTTACCAGTGGGAGATGAGGACCAGCAAGAGTTTTCAGGGCTGGCACCTTTAGTGTAGGAGCAATCGCTGGACGTTCGCAATTTCGGAGTTGAGCTCTGGCCAGATTGAGCAGGAGAGGCTGTGTACGTTGGAAGTTTTAGTAGGCTAAACAAGTTCAGAGGCCAAGTGTTTGTGGTTCGTTTGAGAGGTTACCAGTGGGAGATGAGGACCAGCAAGAGCTTTCAGGGCTGGCACCTTTAGTGTAGGAGCAATCGCTGGACGTTCGCAATGTCGGTGTTGAGCTCTGGCCAGATTGAGCAGGAGAGGCTGTGTACGTTGGAAGTTTTAGTAGGCTAAACAAGTTCAGAGGCCAAGTGTTTGTGGTTCGTTTGAGAGGTTACCAGTGGGAGATGAGGACCAGCAAGAGCTTTCAGGGCTGGCACCTTTAGTGTAGGAGCAATCGCTGGACGTTCGCAATGTCGGTGTTGAGCTCTGGCCAGATTGAGCAGGAGAGGCTGTGTACGTTGGAAGTTTTAGTAGGCTAAACAAGTTCAGAGCCCAAGTGTTTGTGGTTCGTTTGAGAGGTTACCAGTGGGAGATGAGGACCAGCAAGAGCTTTCAGGGCTGGCACCTTTAGTGTAGGAGCAATCCTTGGACGTTCGCAATTTCGGTGTTGAGCTCTGGCCAGAA
>NW_026776514.1:0-28698 GCF_030936135.1 Gavia stellata
TCTCGTGAACTTGGTTGTAGGCTACTAAAACTTCCAACGTACACAGCCTCTCCTGCTCAATCTGGCCAGAGCTCAACACCGAAAATGCGAACGTCCAGAGATTGCTCCTACACTAAAGGTGCCAGCCCTGAAAGCCTCTTGCTGGGCCTTCATCTCCCACTGGTAAACCTCTCAACAGAACCACAAACACTTGGGCTCTGAACTTGTTTAGGCCTACGAAAACTTCCAACGTACACAGCCTCTCCTGCTCAATCTGGCCAGAGCTCAACACCGAAAATTGCGAACGTCTAGCGATTGCTCCTACACTAAAGGTGCCAGCCCTGAAAGCTCTTGCTGGTCCTCATCTCCCACTGGTAACCTCTCAAACGAACCACAAACACTTGGGCTCTGAACTTCTTTAGGCTATTAAAACTTCCAACGTACACAGCCTCTCCTGCTCAATCTGGCCAGAGCTCAACACCGAAATTGCGAACGTCCGGCGATTGCTCCTACACTAAAGGTGCCAGCCCTGAAAGCTCTTGCTGGTCCTCATCTCCCACTGGTAACCTCTCAAACGAACCACAAACACTTGGGCTCTGAACTTGTTTAGCCTACTAAAACTTCCAACGTACACAGCTCTCCTGCTCAATCTGGCCAGAGCTCAACACCGAAATTGCGAACGTCCGCGATTGCTCCTACACTAAAGGTGCCAGCCCTGAAAGCTCTTGCTGGTCCTCATCTCCCCACTGGTAACCTCTCAAACGAACCACAAACACTTGGGCTCTGAACTCGTTTAGCCTACGAAAACTTCCAACGTACACAGCCTCTCCTGCTCAATCTGGCCAGAGCTCAACACCGAAAAAGCGAACGTCCAGGAGATTGCTCCTACACTAAAGGTGCCAGCCCCTGAAAGCTCTTGCTGGTCCTCATCTCCCACTGGTAACTCTCTCAAACGAAGCACAAACACTTGGGGCTCTGAACTTGTTTAGGCTATACGAAAACTTCCAACGTACACAGCCTCTCCTGCTCAATCTGGCCAGAGCTCAACACCGAAATTGCGAACGTCCGGCGATTGCTCCTACACTAAAGGTGCCAGCCCTGAAAGCTCTTGCTGGTCCTCATCTCCCACTGGTAACCTCTCAAACGAACCACAAACACTTGGGCTCTGAACTTCTTTAGGCTATTAAAACTTCCAACGTACACAGCCTCTCCTGCTCAATCTGGCCAGAGCTCAACACCGAAATTGCGAACGTCCAGCGATTGCTCCTACACTAAAGGTAGCCAGCCCTGAAAGCTCTTGCTGGTCCTCATCTCCCACTGGTAACCTCTCAAACTAACCACAAACACTTGGGCTCTGAACTTGTTTAGCCTACTAAAACTTCCACGTACACAGCCTCTCCTGCTCAAGTCTGGCCAGAGCTCAACACCGAAATTGCGAACGTCCAGCGATTGCTCCTACACTAAAGGTGCCAGCCCTGAAAGCTCTTGCTGGGGCCTCATCTCCCACTGGTAACCTCTCAAACGAACCACAAACACTTGGGCTTCTGAACTTGTTTAGCCTACGAAAACTTCCAACGTACACAGCCTCTCCTGCTCAATCTGGCCAGAGCTCAACACCGAAATTGCGAACGTCCAGGCGATTGCTCCTACACTAAAGGTGCCAGCCCTGAAAGCTCTTGCTGGGCCTCATCTCCCACTGGTAACCTCTCAAACGAACCACAAACACTTGGGCTCTGAACTTGTTTAGGCTACGAAAACTTCCAACGTACACAGCCTCTCCTGCTCAATCTGGCCCAAAATTCAACAGCTGAAATTGCGAACGTCCGGCGATTGCTCCTACACTAAAGGTGCCAGCCCTGAAAGCTGTTGCTGGTCTCTCATCTCCCACTGGTAACCTCTCAAACGAACCACAAACACTTGGGCTCTGAACTTGTTTAGGCTACTAAAACTTCCAACGTACACAGCCTCTCCTGCTCAATCTGGCCAGAGCTCAACACCGAAATTGCGAACGTCCGGCGATTGCTCCTACACTAAAGGTGCCAGCCCTGAAAGCTCTTGCTGGTCCTCATCTCCCACTGGTAACCCTCTCAAACGAACCACAAACACTTGGGCTCTGAACTTGTTTAGCCTACGAAAACTTCCAACGTACACAGCCTCTCCTGCTCAATCTGGCCAGAGCTCAACACCGAAATTGCGAACGTCCAGGGATTGCTCCTACACTAAAGGTGCCAGCCCTGAAAGCTCTTGCTGGTCCTCATCTCCCACTGGTAACCTCTCAAACGAACCACAAACACTTGGGCTCTGAACTTGTTTAGCCTACGAAAACTTCCAACGTACACAGCCTCATCCTGCTCAATCTGGCCAGAGCTCAACACCGAAATTGCGAACGTCCAGCGATTGCTCCTACACTAAAGGTGCCAGCCCTGAAAGCTCTTGCTGGTCCTCATCTCCCACTGGTAACCTCTCAAACGAACCACAAACACTTGGGCTCTGAACTTGTTTTAGGCTATTAAAACTTCCAACGTACACAGCCTCTCCTGCTCAATCTGGCCAGAGCTCAACACCGAAAATGCGAACGTCCGGCGATTGCTCCTACACTAAAGGGTGCCAGCCCTGAAAGATCTTGCTGGTCCTCATCTCCCACTGGTAACCCTCTCAAACGAACCACAAACACTTGGGCTCTGAACTTGTTTAGGCCTACTAAAACTTCCAACGTACACAGCCTCTCCTGCTCAATCTGGCCAGAGCTCAACACCGAAAATGTGAACGTCCAGGGATTGCTCCTACACTAAAGGTGCCAGCCCTGAAAGCTCTTGCTGGTCCTCATCTCCCACTGGTAACCTCTCAAACGAACCACAAACACTTGGGCTCTGAACTTGTTTAGGCTACGAAAACTTCCAACGTACACAGCCTCTCCTGCTCAATCTGGCCAGAGCTCAACACCGAAAATGCGAACGTCCGAGAGATTGCTCCTACACTAAAGGTGCCAGCCCTGAAAGCTCTTGCTGGGGCCTCATCTCCCACTTGGTAACCTCTCAAACGAACCACAAACACTTGGGCTCTGAACTTGTTTAGCCTACGAAAACTTCCAACGTACACAGCCTCTCCTGCTCAATCTGGCCAGAGCTCAACACCGAAATTGCGAACGTCCGGCGATTGCTCCTACACTAAAGGTGCGAGCCTGAAAGCTCTTGCTGCGGTGCCCTCATCTCCCACTGGTAACCTCTCAAACGAAGCACAAACACTTGGGCTCTGAACTTGTTTAGGCTATTAAAACTTCGAACGTACACAGCCTCTCCTGCTCAATCTGGCCAGAGCTCAACACCGAAATTGCGAACGTCCGGGCGATTGCTCCTACACTAAAGGTGCCAGCCCTGAAAGCTCTTGCTGGTCCTCATCTCCGCACTGGTAACCTCTCAAACGAACCACAACACTTGGGCTCTGAACTTCTTTAGGCTATTAAAACTTCCAACGTACACAGCCTCTCCTGCTCAATCTGGCCAGAGCTCAACACCTGAAATTGCGAACGTCCAGCGATTGCTCCTACACTAAAGGTGCCAGCCCTGAAAGCTCTTGCTGGTCCTCATCTCCCACTGGTAACCTCTCAAACGAACCACAAACACTTGGGCTCTGAACTTGTTTAGCCTACTAAAACTTCCAACGTACACAGCCTCTCTCCTGCTCAATCTGGCCAGAGCTCAACACCGAAAATGCGAACGTCCAGAGATTGCTCCTACACTAAAGGTGCCAGCCCTGAAAGCTCTTGCTGGGCCTCATCTTCCACTGGTAACCTCTCAAACGAACCACAAACACTTGGGCTCTGAACTTGTTTAGGCTATTAAAACTTCCAACGTACACAGCCTCTCCTGCTCAAACTGGCCAGAGCTCAACACCGAAATTGCGAACGTCCAGCGATTGCTCCTACACTAAAGGTGCCAGCCCTGAAAGCTCTTGCTGGGCCTCATCTCCCCACTGGTAACCTCTCAAACGAACCACAAACACTTGGGCTCTGAACTTGTTTAGCCTACGAAAACTTCCAACGTACACAGCCTCTCCTGCTCAATCTGGCCAGAGCTCAACACCGAAATTGCGAACGTCTAGCGATTGCTCCTACACTAAAGGTGCGAGCCCTGAAAGCTCTTGCTGGTCCTCATCTCCCACTGGTAACCTCTCAAACGAACCACAAACACTTGGGCTCTGAACTTGTTTAGGCTATTAAAACTTCCAACGTACCACAGCCTCTCCTGCTCAATCTGGCCAGAGCTCAACACCGAAATTGCGAACGTCCAGGGATTGCTCCTACACTAAAGGTGCCAGCCCTGAAAAGCTCTTGCTGGTCCTCATCTCCCACTGGTAACCTCTCAAACGAACCACAAACACTTGGGCTCTGAACTTCTTTAGGCTATTAAAACTTCCAACGTACACAGCCTCTCCTGCTCAATCTGGCCAGAGCTCAACACCGAAATTGCGAACGTCCGGCGATTGCTCCTATACTAAAGGTGCCAGCCCTGAAAGCTCTTGCTGGTCCTCATCTCCCACTGGTAACCTCTCAAACGAACCACAAACACTTGGGCTCTGAACTTGTTTAGCCTACGAAAACTTCCAACGTACACAGCCTCTCCTGCTCAATCTGGCCAGAGCTCAACACCGAAATTGCGAACGTCCAGGGATTGCTCCTACACTAAAGGTGCCAGCCCTGAAAGCTCTTGCTGGTCCTCATCTCCCACTGGTAACCTCTCAAACGAACCACAAACACTTGGGCTCTGAACTTGTTTAGCCTACGAAAACTTCCAACGTACACAGCCTCTCCTGCTCAATCTGGCCAGAGCTCAACACCGAAAATGTGAACGTCCAGGGATTGCTCCTACACTAAAGGTGCCAGCCCTGAAAGCTCTTGCTGGTCCTCATCTCCCACTGGTAACCTCTCAAACGAACCACAAACACTTGGGCTCTGAACTTGTTTAGCCTACTAAAACTTCCAACGTACACAGCCTCTCCTGCTCAATCTGGCCAGAGCTCAACACCGAAATTGCGAACGTCCGGCGATTGCTCCTACACTAAAGGTGCGAGCCCTGAAAGCTCTTGCTGGTCCTCATCTCCCACTGGTAACCTCTCAAACGAAGCACAAACACTTGGGCTCTGAACTTGTTTAGGCTATTAAAACTTCGAACGTACACAGCCTCTCCTGCTCAATCTGGCCAGAGCTCAACACCGAAATTGCGAACGTCCGGCGATTGCTCCTACACTAAAGGTGCCAGCCCTGAAAGCTCTTGCTGGTCCTCATCTCCCACTGGTAACCTCTCAAACGAACCACAAACACTTGGGCTCTGAACTTGTTTAGGCTATTAAAACTTCCAACGTACACAGCCTCTCCTGCTCAATCTGGCCAGAGCTCAACACCGAAATTGCGAACGTCCAGCGATTGCTCCTACACTAAAGGTGCCAGCCCTGAAAGCTCTTGCTGGTCCTCATCTCCCACTGGTAACCTCTCAAACGAACCACAAACACTTGGGCTCTGAACTTGTTTAGCCTACTAAAACTTCCAACGTACACAGCCTCTCCTGCTCAATCTGGCCAGAGCTCAACACCGAAAATGTGAACGTCCAGGGATTGCTCTTACACTAAAGGTGCCAGCCCTGAAAGCTCTTGCTGGTCCTCATCTCCCACTGGTAACCTCTCAAACGAACCACAAACACTTGGGCTCTGAACTTGTTTAGCCTACTAAAACTTCCAACGTACACAGCCTCTCCTGCTCAATCTGGCCAGAGCTCAACACCGAAAATGCGAACGTCCAGAGATTGCTCCTACACTAAAGGTGCCAGCCCTCAAAGCTCTTGCTGGGCCTCATCTTCCACTGGTAACCTCTCAAACGAACCACAAACACTTGGGCTCTGAACTTGTTTAGCCTACGAAAACTTCCAACGTACACAGCCTCTCCTGCTCAATCTGGCCAGAGCTCAACACCGAAATTGCGAACGTCTAGCGATTGCTCCTACACTAAAGGTGCGAGCCCTGAAAGCTCTTGCTGGTCCTCATCTCCCACTGGTAACCTCTCAAACGAAGCACAAACACTTGGGCTCTGAACTTGTTTAGGCTATTAAAACTTCCAACGTACACAGCCTCTCCTGCTCAATCTGGCCAGAGCTCAACACCGAAATTGCGAACGTCCGGCGATTGCTCCTACACTAAAGGTGCCAGCCCTGAAAGCTCTTGCTGGTCCTCATCTCCCACTGGTAACCTCTCAAACGAACCACAAACACTTGGGCTCTGAACTTGTTTAGCCTACTAAAACTTCCAACGTACACAGCCTCTCGTGCTCAATCTGGCCAGAGCTCAACACCGAAATTGCGAACGTCCAGCGATTGCTCCTACACTAAAGGTGCCAGCCCTGAAAGCTCTTGCTGGTCCTCATCTCCCACTGGTAACCTCTCAAACTAACCACAAACACTTGGGCTCTGAACTTGTTTAGCCTACGAAAACTTCCAACGTACACAGCCTCTCCTGCTCAATCTGGCCAGAGCTCAACACCGAAATTGCGAACGTCCAGCGATTGCTCCTACACTAAAGGTGCCAGCCCTGAAAGCTCTTGCTGGGCCTCATCTCCCACTGGTAACCTCTCAAACGAACCACAAACACTTGGGCTCTGAACTTGTTTAGCCTACGAAAACTTCCAACGTACACAGCCTCTCCTGCTCAATCTGGCCAGAGCTCAACACCGAAATTGCGAACGTCCAGCGATTGCTCCTACACTAAAGGTGCCAGCCCTGAAAGCTCTTGCTGGTCCTCATCTCCCACTGGTAACCTCTCAAACGAACCACAAACACTTCGGCTCTGAACTTGTTTAGGCTACGAAAACTTCCAACGTACACAGCCTCTCCTGCTCAATCTGGCCAAAATTCAACACTGAAATTGCGAACGTCCGGCGATTGCTCCTACACTAAAGGTGCGAGCCCTGAAAGCTGTTGCTGGTCCTCATCTCCCACTGGTAACCTCTCAAACGAACCACAAACACTTGGGCTCTGAACTTGTTTAGGCTATTAAAACTTCCAACGTACACAGCCTCTCCTGCTCAATCTGGCCAGAGCTCAACACCGAAATTGCGAACGTCCGGCGATTGCTCCTACACTAAAGGTGCCAGCCCTGAAAGCTCTTGCTGGTCCTCATCTCCCACTGGTAACCTCTCAAACGAACCACAAACACTTGGGCTCTGAACTTGTTTAGCCTACGAAAACTTCCAACGTACACAGCCTCTCCTGCTCAATCTGGCCAGAGCTCAACACCGAAATTGCGAACGTCCAGGGATTGCTCCTACACTAAAGGTGCCAGCCCTGAAAGCTCTTGCTGGTCCTCATCTCCCACTGGTAACCTCTCAAACGAACCACAAACACTTGGGCTCTGAACTTGTTTAGCCTACTAAAACTTCCAACGTACACAGCCTCTCCTGCTCAATCTGGCCAGAGCTCAACACCGAAAATGCGAACGTCCAGAGATTGCTCCTACACTAAAGGTGCCAGCCCTGAAAGCTCTTGCTGGGCCTCATCTTCCACTGGTAACCTCTCAAACGAACCACAAACACTTGGGCTCTGAACTTGTTTAGCCTACGAAAACTTCCAACGTACACAGCCTCTCCTGCTCAATCTGGCCAGAGCTCAACACCGAAATTGCGAACGTCTAGCGATTGCTCCTACACTAAAGGTGCGAGCCCTGAAAGCTCTTGCTGGTCCTCATCTCCCACTGGTAACCTCTCAAACGAAGCACAAACACTTGGGCTCTGAACTTGTTTAGCCTACGAAAACTTCCAACGTACACAGCCTCTCCTGCTCAATCTGGCCAGAGCTCAACACCGAAATTGCGAACGACCGGCGATTGCTCCTACACTAAAGGTGCCAGCCCTGAAAGCTCTTGCTGGTCCTCATCTCCCACTGGTAACCTCTCAAACGAACCACAAACACTTGGGCTCTGAACTTCTTTAGGCTATTAAAACTTCCAACGTACACAGCCTCTCCTGCTCAATCTGGCCAGAGCTCAACACCGAAATTGCGAACGTCCAGAGATTGCTCCTACACTAAAGGTGCCAGCCCTGAAAGCTCTTGCTGGTCCTCATCTCCCACTGGTAACCTCTCAAACGAAGCACAAACACTTGGGCTCTGAACTTGTTTAGCCTACGAAAACTTCCAACGTACACAGCCTCTCCTGCTCAATCTGGCCAGAGCTCAAAACCGAAATTGCGAACGTCCGGCGATTGCTCCTACACTAAAGGTGCCAGCCCTGAAAGCTCTTGCTGGTCCTCATCTCCCACTGGTAACCTCTCAAACGAACCACAAACACTTGGGCTCTGAACTTCTTTAGGCTATTAAAACTTCCAACGTACACAGCCTCTCCTGCTCAATCTGGCCAGAGCTCAACACCGAAATTGCGAACGTCCAGCGATTGCTCCTACACTAAAGGTGCCAGCCCTGAAAGCTCTTGCTGGTCCTCATCTCCCACTGGTAACCTCTCAAACTAACCACAAACACTTGGGCTCTGAACTTGTTTAGCCTACGAAAACTTCCAACGTACACAGCCTCTCCTGCTCAATCTGGCCAGAGCTCAACACCGAAATTGCGAACGTCCAGCGATTGCTCCTACACTAAAGGTGCCAGCCCTGAAAGCTCTTGCTGGGCCTCATCTCCCACTGGTAACCTCTCAAACGAACCACAAACACTTGGGCTCTGAACTTGTTTAGCCTACGAAAACTTCCAACGTACACAGCCTCTCCTGCTCAATCTGGCCAGAGCTCAACACCGAAATTGCGAACGTCCAGCGATTGCTCCTACACTAAAGGTGCCAGCCCTGAAAGCTCTTGCTGGTCCTCATCTCCCACTGGTAACCTCTCAAACGAACCACAAACACTTGGGCTCTGAACTTGTTTAGGCTACGAAAACTTCCAACGTACACAGCCTCTCCTGCTCAATCTGGCCAAAATTCAACACTGAAATTGCGAACGTCCGGCGATTGCTCCTACACTAAAGGTGCCAGCCCTGAAAGCTCTTGCTGGTCCTCATCTCCCACTGGTAACCTCTCAAACGAACCACAAACACTTGGGCTCTGAACTTGTTTAGGCTATTAAAACTTCCAACGTACACAGCCTCTCCTGCTCAATCTGGCCAGAGCTCAACACCGAAATTGCGAACGTCCGGCGATTGCTCCTACACTAAAGGTGCCAGCCCTGAAAGCTCTTGCTGGTCCTCATCTCCCACTGGTAACCTCTCAAACGAACCACAAACACTTGGGCTCTGAACTTGTTTAGCCTACGAAAACTTCCAACGTACACAGCCTCTCCTGCTCAATCTGGCCAGAGCTCAACACCGAAATTGCGAACGTCCAGGGATTGCTCCTACACTAAAGGTGCCAGCCCTGAAAGCTCTTGCTGGTCCTCATCTCCCACTGGTAACCTCTCAAACGAACCACAAACACTTGGGCTCTGAACTTGTTTAGCCTACGAAAACTTCCAACGTACACAGCCTCTCCTGCTCAATCTGGCCAGAGCTCAACACCGAAATTGCGAACGTCCAGGGATTGCTCCTACACTAAAGGTGCCAGCCCTGAAAGCTCTTGCTGGGCCTCATCTCCCACTGGTAACCTCTCAAACTAACCACAAACACTTGGGCTCTGAACTTGTTTAGCCTACCAAAACTTCCAACGTACACAGCCTCTCCTGCTCAATCTGGCCAGAGCTCAACACCGAAAATGCGAACGCCCGGCGATTGCTCCTACACTAAAGGTGCCAGCCCTGAAAGCTCTTGCTGGTCCTCATCTCCCACTGGTAACCTCTCAAACGAACCACAAACACTTGGGCTCTGAACTTGTTTAGCCTACTAAAACTTCCAACGTACACAGCCTCTCCTGCTCAATCTGGCCAGAGCTCAACACCGAAAATGCGAACGTCCAGCGATTGCTCCTACACTAAAGGTGCCAGCCCTGAAAGCTCTTGCTGGTCCTCATCTCCCACTGGTAACCTCTCAAACGAACCACAAACACTTGGGCTCTGAACTTGTTTAGGCTATTAAAACTTCCAACGTACACAGCCTCTCCTGCTCAATCTGGCCAGAGCTCAACACCGAAATTGCGAACGTCCGGCGATTGCTCCTACACTAAAGGTGCCAGCCCTGAAAGCTCTTGCTGGTCCTCATCTCCCACTGGTAACCTCTCAAACGAACCACAAACACTTGGGCTCTGAACTTGTTTAGCCTACGAAAACTTCCAACGTACACAGCCTCTCCTGCTCAATCTGGCCAGAGCTCAACACCGAAATTGCGAACGTCCGGCGATTGCTCCTACACTAAAGGTGCCAGCCCTGAAAGCTCTTGCTGGTCCTCATCTCCCACTGGTAACCTCTCAAACGAACCACAAACACTTGGGCTCTGAACTCGTTTAGCCTACGAAAACTTCCAACGTACACAGCCTCTCCTGCTCAATCTGGCCAGAGCTCAACACCGAAAATGCGAACGTCCAGAGATTGCTCCTACACTAAAGGTGCCAGCCCTGAAAGCTCTTGCTGGTCCTCATCTCCCACTGGTAACCTCTCAAACGAACCACAAACACTTGGGCTCTGAACTTGTTTAGGCTACGAAAACTTCCAACGTACACAGCCTCTCCTGCTCAATCTGGCCAGAGCTCAAAACCGAAATTGCGAACGTCCAGCGATTGCTCCTACACTAAAGGTGCCAGCCCTGAAAGCTCTTGCTGGTCCTCATCTCCCACTGGTAACCTCTCAAACGAACCACAAACACTTGGGCTCTGAACTTGTTTAGGCTATTAAAACTTCCAACGTACACAGCCTCTCCTGCTCAATCTGGCCAGAGCTCAACACCGAAATTGCGAACGTCCGGCGATTGCTCCTACACTAAAGGTGCCAGCCCTGAAAGCTCTTGCTGGTCCTCATCTCCCACTGGTAACCTCTCAAACGAACCACAAACACTTGGGCTCTGAACTTGTTTAGCCTACTAAAACTTCCAACGTACACAGCCTCTCCTGCTCAATCTGGCCAGAGCTCAACACCGAAATTGCGAACGTCCAGCGATTGCTCCTACACTAAAGGTGCCAGCCCTGAAAGCTCTTGCTGGGCCTCATCTCCCACTGGTAACCTCTCAAACGAACCACAAACACTTGGGCTCTGAACTTGTTTAGCCTACTAAAACTTCCAACGTACACAGCCTCTCCTGCTCAATCTGGCCAGAGCTCAACACCGAAATTGCGAACGTCCAGAGATTGCTCCTACACTAAAGGTGCCAGCCCTGAAAGCTCTTGCTGGTCCTCATCTCCCACTGGTAACCTCTCAAACGAACCACAAACACTTGGGCTCTGAACTTGTTTAGCCTACGAAAACTTCCAACGTACACAGCCTCTCCTGCTCAATCTGGCCAGAGCTCAACACCGAAATTGCGAACGTCCGGCGATTGCTCCTACACTAAAGGTGCCAGCCCTCAAAGCTCTTGCTGGTCCTCATCTCCCACTGGTAACCTCTCAAACGAACCACAAACACTTGGGCTCTGAACTTGTTTAGGCTACTAAAACTTCCAACGTACACAGCCTCTCCTGCTCAATCTGGCCAGAGCTCAACACCGAAATTGCGAACGTCCGGCGATTGCTCCTACACTAAAGGTGCCAGCCCTGAAAGCTCTTGCTGGTCCTCATCTCCCACTGGTAACCTCTCAAACGAACCACAAACACTTGGGCTCTGAACTTGTTTAGCCTACTAAAACTTCCAACGTACACAGCCTCTCCTGCTCAATCTGGCCAGAGCTCAACACCGAAAATGTGAACGTCCAGGGATTGCTCCTACACTAAAGGTGCGAGCCCTGAAAGCTCTTGCTGGTCCTCATCTCCCACTGGTAACCTCTCAAATGAACCACAAACACTTGGGCTCTGAACTTGTTTAGTCTACTAAAACTTCCAACGTACACAGCCTCTCCTGCTCAATCTGGCCAGAGCTCAACACCGAAATTGCGAACGTCCGGCGATTGCTCCTACACTAAAGGTGCCAGCCCTGAAAGCTCTTGCTGGGCCTCATCTCCCACTGGTAACCTCTCAAACGAACCACAAACACTTGGGCTCTGAACTTGTTTTGGCTACTAAAACTTCCAACGTACACAGCCTCTCCTGCTCAATCTGGCCAGAGCTCAACACCGAAATTGCGAACGTCCAGCGATTGCTCCTACACTAAAGGTGCCAGCCCTGAAAGCTCTTGCTGGTCCTCATCTCCCACTGGTAACCTCTCAAACGAACCACAAACACTTGGGCTCTGAACTTGTTTAGGCTACGAAAACTTCCAACGTACACAGCCTCTCCTGCTCAATCTGGCCAGAGCTCAACACCGAAAATGCGAACGTCCAGAGATTGCTCCTACACTAAAGGTGCCAGCCCTGAAAGCTCTTGCTGGTCCTCATCTCCCACTGGTAACCTCTCAAACGAACCACAAACACTTGGGCTCTGAACTTGTTTAGCCTACGAAAACTTCCAACGTACACAGCCTCTCCTGCTCAATCTGGCCAGAGCTCAACACCGAAATTGCGAACGTCCGGCGATTGCTCCTACACTAAAGGTGCGAGCCCTGAAAGCTCTTGCTGGTCCTCATCTCCCACTGGTAACCTCTCAAACGAAGCACAAACACTTGGGCTCTGAACTTGTTTAGGCTATTAAAACTTCGAACGTACACAGCCTCTCCTGCTCAATCTGGCCAGAGCTCAACACCGAAATTGCGAACGTCCGGCGATTGCTCCTACACTAAAGGTGCCAGCCCTGAAAGCTCTTGCTGGTCCTCATCTCCCACTGGTAACCTCTCAAACGAACCACAAACACTTGGGCTCTGAACTTCTTTAGGCTATTAAAACTTCCAACGTACACAGCCTCTCCTGCTCAATCTGGCCAGAGCTCAACACCGAAATTGCGAACGTCCAGCGATTGCTCCTACACTAAAGGTGCCAGCCCTGAAAGCTCTTGCTGGTCCTCATCTCCCACTGGTAACCTCTCAAACGAACCACAAACACTTGGGCTCTGAACTTGTTTAGGCTACGAAAACTTCCAACGTACACAGCCTCTCCTGCTCAATCTGGCCAGAGCTCAACACCGAAAATGCGAACGTCCAGAGATTGCTCCTACACTAAAGGTGCCAGCCCTGAAAGCTCTTGCTGGGCCTCATCTCCCACTGGTAACCTCTCAAACGAACCACAAACACTTGGGCTCTGAACTTGTTTAGCCTACGAAAACTTCCAACGTACACAGCCTCTCCTGCTCAATCTGGCCAGAGCTCAACACCGAAATTGCGAACGTCCGGCGATTGCTCCTACACTAAAGGTGCCAGCCCTGAAAGCTCTTGCTGGTCCTCATCTCCCACTGGTAACCTCTCAAACGAAGCACAAACACTTGGGCTCTGAACTTGTTTAGGCTATTAAAACTTCGAACGTACACAGCCTCTCCTGCTCAATCTGGCCAGAGCTCAACACCGAAATTGCGAACGTCCGGCGATTGCTCCTACACTAAAGGTGCCAGCCCTGAAAGCTCTTGCTGGTCCTCATCTCCCACTGGTAACCTCTCAAACGAACCACAAACACTTGGGCTCTGAACTTCTTTAGGCTATTAAAACTTCCAACGTACACAGCCTCTCCTGCTCAATCTGGCCAGAGCTCAACACCGAAATTGCGAACGTCCAGCGATTGCTCCTACACTAAAGGTGCCAGCCCTGAAAGCTCTTGCTGGTCCTCATCTCCCACTGGTAACCTCTCAAACGAACCACAAACACTTGGGCTCTGAACTTGTTTAGCCTACTAAAACTTCCAACGTACACAGCCTCTCCTGCTCAATCTGGCCAGAGCTCAACACCGAAAATGTGAACGTCCAGGGATTGCTCCTACACTAAAGGTGCCAGCCCTGAAAGCTCTTGCTGGTCCTCATCTCCCACTGGTAACCTCTCAAACGAACCACAAACACTTGGGCTCTGAACTTGTTTAGGCTACTAAAACTTCCAACGTACACAGCCTCTCCTGCTCAATTTGGCCAGAGCTCAACACCGAAAATGCGAACGTCCAGAGATTGCTCCTACACTAAAGGTGCCAGCCCTGAAAGCTCTTGCTGGGCCTCATCTTCCACTGGTAACCTCTCAAACGAACCACAAACACTTGGGCTCTGAACTTGTTTAGCCTACGAAAACTTCCAACGTACACAGCCTCTCCTGCTCAATCTGGCCAGAGCTCAACACCGAAATTGCGAACGTCTAGCGATTGCTCCTACACTAAAGGTGCGAGCCCTGAAAGCTCTTGCTGGTCCTCATCTCCCACTGGTAACCTCTCAAACGAACCACAAACACTTGGGCTCTGAACTTGTTTAGGCTACGAAAACTTCCAACGTACACAGCCTCTCCTGCTCAATCTGGCCAGAGCTCAACACCGAAAATGCGAACGTCCAGAGATTGCTCCTACACTAAAGGTGCCAGCCCTGAAAGCTCTTGCTGGGCCTCATCTCCCACTGGTAACCTCTCAAACGAACCACAAACACTTGGGCTCTGAACTTGTTTAGCCTACGAAAACTTCCAACGTACACAGCCTCTCCTGCTCAATCTGGCCAGAGCTCAACACCGAAATTGCGAACGTCCGGCGATTGCTCCTACACTAAAGGTGCGAGCCCTGAAAGCTCTTGCTGGTCCTCATCTCCCACTGGTAACCTCTCAAACGAAGCACAAACACTTGGGCTCTGAACTTGTTTAGGCTATTAAAACTTTGAACGTACACAGCCTCTCCTGCTCAATCTGGCCAGAGCTCAACACCGAAATTGCGAACGTCCGGCGATTGCTCCTACACTAAAGGTGCCAGCCCTGAAAGCTCTTGCTGGTCCTCATCTCCCACTGGTAACCTCTCAAACGAACCACAAACACTTGGGCTCTGAACTTGTTTAGCCTACTAAAACTTCCAACGTACACAGCCTCTCCTGCTCAATCTGGCCAGAGCTCAACACCGAAATTGCGAACGTCCAGCGATTGCTCCTACACTAAAGGTGCCAGCCCTGAAAGCTCTTGCTGGTCCTCATCTCCCACTGGTAACCTCTCAAACGAACCACAAACACTTGGGCTCTGAACTTGTTTAGGCTACGAAAACTTCCAACGTACACAGCCTCTCCTGCTCAATCTGGCCAGAGCTCAACACCGAAAATGCGAACGTCCAGAGATTGCTCCTACACTAAAGGTGCCAGCCCTGAAAGCTCTTGCTGGGCCTCATCTCCCACTGGTAACCTCTCAAACGAACCACAAACACTTGGGCTCTGAACTTGTTTAGCCTACGAAAACTTCCAACGTACACAGCCTCTCCTGCTCAATCTGGCCAGAGCTCAACACCGAAATTGCGAACGTCCGGCGATTGCTCCTACACTAAAGGTGCCAGCCCTGAAAGCTCTTGCTGGTCCTCATCTCCCACTGGTAACCTCTCAAACGAAGCACAAACACTTGGGCTCTGAACTTGTTTAGGCTATTAAAACTTCGAACGTACACAGCCTCTCCTGCTCAATCTGGCCAGAGCTCAACACCGAAATTGCGAACGTCCGGCGATTGCTCCTACACTAAAGGTGCCAGCCCTGAAAGCTCTTGCTGGTCCTCATCTCCCACTGGTAACCTCTCAAACGAACCACAAACACTTGGGCTCTGAACTTCTTTAGGCTATTAAAACTTCCAACGTACACAGCCTCTCCTGCTCAATCTGGCCAGAGCTCAACACCGAAATTGCGAACGTCCAGCGATTGCTCCTACACTAAAGGTGCCAGCCCTGAAAGCTCTTGCTGGTCCTCATCTCCCACTGGTAACCTCTCAAACGAACCACAAACACTTGGGCTCTGAACTTGTTTAGCCTACTAAAACTTCCAACGTACACAGCCTCTCCTGCTCAATCTGGCCAGAGCTCAACACCGAAAATGTGAACGTCCAGGGATTGCTCCTACACTAAAGGTGCCAGCCCTGAAAGCTCTTGCTGGTCCTCATCTCCCACTGGTAACCTCTCAAACGAACCACAAACACTTGGGCTCTGAACTTGTTTAGGCTACTAAAACTTCCAACGTACACAGCCTCTCCTGCTCAATTTGGCCAGAGCTCAACACCGAAAATGCGAACGTCCAGAGATTGCTCCTACACTAAAGGTGCCAGCCCTGAAAGCTCTTGCTGGGCCTCATCTCCCACTGGTAACCTCTCAAACGAACCACAAACACTTGGGCTCTGAACTTGTTTAGCCTACGAAAACTTCCAACGTACACAGCCTCTCCTGCTCAATCTGGCCAGAGCTCAACACCGAAATTGCGAACGTCCAGCGATTGCTCCTACACTAAAGGTGCGAGCCCTGAAAGCTCTTGCTGGTCCTCATCTCCCACTGGTAACCTCTCAAACGAACCACAAACACTTGGGCTCTGAACTTGTTTAGGCTACTAAAACTTCCAACGTACACAGCCTCTCCTGCTCAATCTGGCCAGAGCTCAACACCGAAATTGCGAACGACCGGCGATTGCTCCTACACTAAAGGTGCCAGCCCTGAAAGCTCTTGCTGGTCCTCATCTCCCACTGGTAACCTCTCAAACGAACCACAAACACTTGGGCTCTGAACTTCTTTAGGCTATTAAAACTTCCAACGTACACAGCCTCTCCTGCTCAATCTGGCCAGAGCTCAACACCGAAATTGCGAACGTCCGGCGATTGCTCCTATACTAAAGGTGCCAGCCCTGAAAGCTCTTGCTGGTCCTCATCTCCCACTGGTAACCTCTCAAACGAACCACAAACACTTGGGCTCTGAACTTGTTTAGGCTATTAAAACTTCCAACGTACACAGCCTCTCCTGCTCAATCTGGCCAGAGCTCAACACCGAAAATGCGAACGTCCGGCGATTGCTCCTACACTAAAGGTGCCAGCCCTGAAAGCTCTTGCTGGTCCTCATCTCCCACTGGTAACCTCTCAAACGAACCACAAACACTTGGGTTCTGAACTTGTTTAGCCTACTAAAACTTCCAACGTACACAGCCTCTCCTGCTCAATCTGGCCAGAGCTCAACACCGAAAATGTGAACGTCCAGGGATTGCTCCTACACTAAAGGTGCCAGCCCTGAAAGCTCTTGCTGGTCCTCATCTCCCACTGGTAACCTCTCAAACGAACCACAAACACTTGGGCTCTGAACTTGTTTAGGCTACGAAAACTTCCAACGTACACAGCCTCTCCTGCTCAATCTGGCCAGAGCTCAACACCGAAAATGCGAACGTCCAGAGATTGCTCCTACACTAAAGGTGCCAGCCCTGAAAGCTCTTGCTGGGCCTCATCTCCCACTGGTAACCTCTCAAACGAACCACAAACACTTGGGCTCTGAACTTGTTTAGCCTACGAAAACTTCCAACGTACACAGCCTCTCCTGCTCAATCTGGCCAGAGCTCAACACCGAAATTGCGAACGTCCGGCGATTGCTCCTACACTAAAGGTGCCAGCCCTGAAAGCTCTTGCTGGTCCTCATCTCCCACTGGTAACCTCTCAAACGAACCACAAACACTTGGGCTCTGAACTTCTTTAGGCTATTAAAACTTCCAACGTACACAGCCTCTCCTGCTCAATCTGGCCAGAGCTCAACACCGAAAATGTGAACGTCCAGGGATTGCTCCTACACTAAAGGTGCCAGCCCTGAAAGCTGTTGCTGGTCCTCATCTCCCACTGGTAACCTCTCAAACGAACCACAAACACTTGGGCTCTGAACTTGTTTAGGCTACTAAAACTTCCAACGTACACAGCCTCTCCTGCTCAATCTGGCCAGAGCTCAACACCGAAATTGCGAACGTCCAGAGATTGCTCCTACACTAAAGGTGCCAGCCCTGAAAGCTCTTGCTGGGCCTCATCTTCCACTGGTAACCTCTCAAACGAACCACAAACACTTGGGCTCTGAACTTGTTTAGCCTACGAAAACTTCCAACGTACACAGCCTCTCCTGCTCAATCTGGCCAGAGCTCAACACCGAAATTGCGAACGTCTAGCGATTGCTCCTACACTAAAGGTGCCAGCCCTGAAAGCTCTTGCTGGTCCTCATCTCCCACTGGTAACCTCTCAAACGAACCACAAACACTTGGGCTCTGAACTTGTTTAGGCTATTAAAACTTCCAACGTACACAGCCTCTCCTGCTCAATCTGGCCAGAGCTCAACACCGAAATTGCGAACGACCGGCGATTGCTCCTACACTAAAGGTGCCAGCCCTGAAAGCTCTTGCTGGTCCTCATCTCCCACTGGTAACCTCTCAAACGAACCACAAACACTTGGGCTCTGAACTTGTTTAGCCTACTAAAACTTCCAACGTACACAGCCTCTCCTGCTCAATCTGGCCAGAGCTCAACACCGAAATTGCGAACGTCCGGCGATTGCTCCTATACTAAAGGTGCCAGCCCTGAAAGCTCTTGCTGGTCCTCATCTCCCACTGGTAACCTCTCAAACGAACCACAAACACTTGGGCTCTGAACTTGTTTAGCCTACTAAAACTTCCAACGTACACAGCCTCTCCTGCTCAATCTGGCCAGAGCTCAACACCGAAATTGCGAACGTCCGGCGATTGCTCCTACACTAAAGGTGCCAGCCCTGAAAGCTCTTGCTGGTCCTCATCTCCCACTGGTAACCTCTCAAACGAACCACAAACACTTGGGCTCTGAACTCGTTTAGCCTACGAAAACTTCCAACGTACACAGCCTCTCCTGCTCAATCTGGCCAGAGCTCAACACCGAAAATGCGAACGTCCAGAGATTGCTCCTACACTAAAGGTGCCAGCCCTGAAAGCTCTTGCTGGTCCTCATCTCCCACTGGTAACCTCTCAAACGAAGCACAAACACTTGGGCTCTGAACTTGTTTAGGCTACGAAAACTTCCAACGTACACAGCCTCTCCTGCTCAATCTGGCCAGAGCTCAACACCGAAATTGCGAACGTCCGGCGATTGCTCCTACACTAAAGGTGCCAGCCCTGAAAGCTCTTGCTGGTCCTCATCTCCCACTGGTAACCTCTCAAACGAACCACAAACACTTGGGCTCTGAACTTCTTTAGGCTATTAAAACTTCCAACGTACACAGCCTCTCCTGCTCAATCTGGCCAGAGCTCAACACCGAAATTGCGAACGTCCGGCGATTGCTCCTACACTAAAGGTGCCAGCCCTGAAAGCTCTTGCTGGTCCTCATCTCCCACTGGTAACCTCTCAAACTAACCACAAACACTTGGGCTCTGAACTTGTTTAGCCTACTAAAACTTCCAACGTACACAGCCTCTCCTGCTCAATCTGGCCAGAGCTCAACACCGAAATTGCGAACGTCCAGCGATTGCTCCTACACTAAAGGTGCCAGCCCTGAAAGCTCTTGCTGGGCCTCATCTCCCACTGGTAACCTCTCAAACGAACCACAAACACTTGGGCTCTGAACTTGTTTAGCCTACTAAAACTTCCAACGTACACAGCCTCTCCTGCTCAATCTGGCCAGAGCTCAACACCGAAATTGCGAACGTCCAGAGATTGCTCCTACACTAAAGGTGCCAGCCCTGAAAGCTCTTGCTGGGCCTCATCTCCCACTGGTAACCTCTCAAACGAACCACAAACACTTGGGCTCTGAACTTGTTTAGGCTACGAAAACTTCCAACGTACACAGCCTCTCCTGCTCAATCTGGCCAAAATTCAACACTGAAATTGCGAACGTCCGGCGATTGCTCCTACACTAAAGGTGCCAGCCCTGAAAGCTGTTGCTGGTCCTCATCTCCCACTGGTAACCTCTCAAACGAACCACAAACACTTGGGCTCTGAACTTGTTTAGGCTACTAAAACTTCCAACGTACACAGCCTCTCCTGCTCAATCTGGCCAAAATTCAACACCGAAATTGCGAACGTCCGGCGATTGCTCCTACACTAAAGGTGCCAGCCCTGAAAGCTCTTGCTGGTCCTCATCTCCCACTGGTAACCTCTCAAACGAACCACAAACACTTGGGCTCTGAACTTGTTTAGCCTACTAAAACTTCCAACGTACACAGCCTCTCCTGCTCAATCTGGCCAGAGCTCAACACCGAAATTGCGAACGTCCAGCGATTGCTCCTACACTAAAGGTGCCAGCCCTGAAAGCTCTTGCTGGTCCTCATCTCCCACTGGTAACCTCTCAAACGAACCACAAACACTTGGGCTCTGAACTTGTTTAGCCTACGAAAACTTCCAACGTACACAGCCTCTCCTGCTCAATCTGGCCAGAGCTCAACACCGAAATTGCGAACGTCCAGGGATTGCTCCTACACTAAAGGTGCCAGCCCTGAAAGCTCTTGCTGGTCCTCATCTCCCACTGGTAACCTCTCAAACGAACCACAAACACTTGGGCTCTGAACTTGTTTAGGCTATTAAAACTTCCAACGTACACAGCCTCTCCTGCTCAATCTGGCCAGAGCTCAACACCGAAAATGCGAACGTCCGGCGATTGCTCCTACACTAAAGGTGCCAGCCCTGAAAGCTCTTGCTGGTCCTCATCTCCCACTGGTAACCTCTCAAACGAACCACAAACACTTGGGCTCTGAACTTGTTTAGCCTACTAAAACTTCCAACGTACACAGCCTCTCCTGCTCAATCTGGCCAGAGCTCAACACCGAAAATGCGAACGTCCAGCGATTGCTCCTACACTAAAGGTGCCAGCCCTGAAAGCTCTTGCTGGTCCTCATCTCCCACTGGTAACCTCTCAAACGAACCACAAACACTTGGCCTCTGAACTTGTTTAGGCTATTAAAACTTCCAACGTACACAGCCTCTCCTGCTCAATCTGGCCAGAGCTCAACACCGAAATTGCGAACGTCCGGCGATTGCTCCTACACTAAAGGTGCCAGCCCTGAAAGCTCTTGCTGGTCCTCATCTCCCACTGGTAACCTCTCAAACGAACCACAAACACTTGGGCTCTGAACTTGTTTAGCCTACTAAAACTTCCAACGTACACAGCCTCTCCTGCTCAATCTGGCCATAGCTCAACACCAAAATTGCGAACGTCCGGCGATTGCTCCTACACTAAAGGTGCCAGCCCTGAAAGCTCTTGCTGGTCCTCATCTCCCACTGGTAACCTCTCAAACGAACCACAAACACTTGGGCTCTGAACTCGTTTAGCCTACGAAAACTTCCAACGTACACAGCCTCTCCTGCTCAATCTGGCCAGAGCTCAACACCGAAAATGCGAACGTCCAGAGATTGCTCCTACACTAAAGGTGCCAGCCCTGAAAGCTCTTGCTGGTCCTCATCTCCCACTGGTAACCTCTCAAACGAACCACAAACACTTGGGCTCTGAACTTGTTTAGGCTACGAAAACTTCCAACGTACACAGCCTCTCCTGCTCAATCTGGCCAGAGCTCAAAACCGAAATTGCGAACGTCCAGCGATTGCTCCTACACTAAAGGTGCCAGCCCTGAAAGCTCTTGCTGGTCCTCATCTCCCACTGGTAACCTCTCAAACGAACCACAAACACTTGGGCTCTGAACTTGTTTAGGCTATTAAAACTTCCAACGTACACAGCCTCTCCTGCTCAATCTGGCCAGAGCTCAACACCGAAATTGCGAACGTCCAGCGATTGCTCCTACACTAAAGGTGCCAGCCCTGAAAGCTCTTGCTGGTCCTCATCTCCCACTGGTAACCTCTCAAACGAACCACAAACACTTGGGCTCTGAACTTGTTTAGCCTACTAAAACTTCCAACGTACACAGCCTCTCCTGCTCAATCTGGCCAGAGCTCAACACCGAAATTGCGAACGTCCAGCGATTGCTCCTACACTAAAGGTGCCAGCCCTGAAAGCTCTTGCTGGGCCTCATCTCCCACTGGTAACCTCTCAAACGAACCACAAACACTTGGGCTCTGAACTTGTTTAGCCTACGAAAACTTCCAACGTACACAGCCTCTCCTGCTCAATCTGGCCAGAGCTCAACACCGAAATTGCGAACGTCCGGCGATTGCTCCTACACTAAAGGTGCCAGCCCTGAAAGCTCTTGCTGGTCCTCATCTCCCACTGGTAACCTCTCAAACGAACCACAAACACTTGGGCTCTGAACTTGTTTAGCCTACTAAAACTTCCAACGTACACAGCCTCTCCTGCTCAATCTGGCCAGAGCTCAACACCGAAATTGCGAACGTCCGGCGATTGCTCCTACACTAAAGGTGCCAGCCCTGAAAGCTCTTGCTGGTCCTCATCTCCCACTGGTAACCTCTCAAACTAACCACAAACACTTGGGCTCTGAACTTGTTTAGCCTACGAAAACTTCCAACGTACACAGCCTCTCCTGCTCAATCTGGCCAGAGCTCAACACCGAAAATGCGAACGTCCAGAGATTGCTCCTACACTAAAGGTGCCAGCCCTGAAAGCTCTTGCTGGGCCTCATCTCCCACTGGTAACCTCTCAAATGAACCACAAACACTTGGGCTCTGAACTTGTTTAGTCTACTAAAACTTCCAACGTACACAGCCTCTCCTGCTCAATCTGGCCAGAGCTCAACACCGAAATTGCGAACGTCCGGCGATTGCTCCTACACTAAAGGTGCCAGCCCTGAAAGCTCTTGCTGGGCCTCATCTCCCACTGGTAACCTCTCAAACGAACCACAAATACTTGGGCTCTGAACTTGTTTTGGCTACTAAAACTTCCAACGTACACAGCCTCTCCTGCTCAATCTGGCCAGAGCTCAACACCGAAATTGCGAACGTCCGGCGATTGCTCCTACACTAAAGGTGCCAGCCCTGAAAGCTCTTGCTGGTCCTCATCTCCCACTGGTAACCTCTCAAACGAACCACAAACACTTGGGCTCTGAACTTGTTTAGCCTACTAAAACTTCCAACGTACACAGCCTCTCCTGCTCAATCTGGACAGAGCTCAACACCGAAAATGCGAACGTCCAGAGATTGCTCCTACACTAAAGGTGCCAGCCCTGAAAGCTCTTGCTGGTCCTCATCTCCCACTGGTAACCTCTCAAACGAACCACAAACACTTGGGCTCTGAACTTCTTTAGGCTATTAAAACTTCCAACGTACACAGCCTCTCCTGCTCAATCTGGCCAGAGCTCAACACCGGAATTGCGAACGTCCGGCGATTGCTCCTACACTAAAGATGCCAGCCCTGAAAGCTCTTGCTGGTCCTCATCTCCCACTGGTAACCTCTCAAATGAACCACAAACACTTGGGCTCTGAACTTGTTTAGCCTACTAAAACTTCCAACGTACACAGCCTCTCCTGCTCAATCTGGCCAGAGCTCAACACCGAAAATGCGAACGTCCAGAGATTGCTCCTACACTAAAGGTGCCAGCCCTGAAAGCTCTTGCTGGTCCTCATCTCCCACTGGTAACCTCTCAAACGAACCACAAACACTTGGGCTCTGAACTTGTTTAGGCTACGAAAACTTCCAACGTACACAGCCTCTCCTGCTCAATCTGGCCAGAGCTCAACACCGAAATTGCGAACGTCCGGCGATTGCTCCTACACTAAAGGTGCCAGCCCTGAAAGCTCTTGCTGGTCCTCATCTCCCACTGGTAACCTCTCAAACGAACCACAAACACTTGGGCTCTGAACTTGTTTAGGCTATTAAAACTTCCAACGTACACAGCCTCTCCTGCTCAATCTGGCCAGAGCTCAACACCGAAATTGCGAACGTCCAGCGATTGCTCCTACACTAAGGTGCCAGCCCTGAAAGCTCTTGCTGGTCCTCATCTCCCACTGGTAACCTCTCAAACGAACCACAAACACTTGGGCTCTGAACTTGTTTAGCCTACGAAAACTTCCAACGTACACAGCCTCTCCTGCTCAATCTGGCCAGAGCTCAACACCGAAATTGCGAACGTCCGGCGATTGCTCCTACACTAAAGGTGCCAGCCCTGAAAGCTCTTGCTGGTCCTCATCTCCCACTGGTAACCTCTCAAACGAACCACAAACACTTGGGCTCTGAACTTGTTTAGCCTACTAAAACTTCCAACGTACACAGCCTCTCCTGCTCAATCTGGCCAGAGCTCAACACCGAAAATGCGAACGTCCAGAGATTGCTCCTACACTAAAGGTGCCAGCCCTGAAAGCTCTTGCTGGGCCTCATCTCCCACTGGTAACCTCTCAAACGAACCACAAACACTTGGGCTCTGAACTTGTTTAGCCTACGAAAACTTCCAACGTACACAGCCTCTCCTGCTCAATCTGGCCAGAGCTCAACACCGAAATTGCGAATGTCTAGCGATTGCTCCTACACTAAAGGTGCGAGCCCTGAAAGCTCTTGCTGGTCCTCATCTCCCACTGGTAACCTCTCAAACGAACCACAAACACTTGGGCTCTGAACTTGTTTAGCCTACGAAAACTTCCAACGTACACAGCCTCTCCTGCTCAATCTGGCCAGAGCTCAACACCGAAATTGCGAACGTCCGGCGATTGCTCCTACACTAAAGGTGCCAGCCCTGAAAGCTCTTGCTGGTCCTCATCTCCCACTGGTAACCTCTCAAACGAACCACAAACACTTGGGCTCTGAACTTGTTTAGCCTACTAAAACTTCCAACGTACACAGCCTCTCCTGCTCAATCTGGCCAGAGCTCAACACCAAAATTGCGAACGTCCGGCGATTGCTCCTACACTAAAGGTGCCAGCCCTGAAAGCTCTTGCTGGTCCTCATCTCCCACTGGTAACCTCTCAAACGAACCACAAACACTTGGGCTCTGAACTCGTTTAGCCTACGAAAACTTCCAACGTACACAGCCTCTCCTGCTCAATCTGGCCAGAGCTCAACACCGAAAATGCGAACGTCCAGAGATTGCTCCTACACTAAAGGTGCCAGCCCTGAAAGCTCTTGCTGGTCCTCATCTCCCACTGGTAACCTCTCAAACGAACCACAAACACTTGGGCTCTGAACTTGTTTAGGCTACGAAAACTTCCAACGTACACAGCCTCTCCTGCTCAATCTGGCCAAAATTCAACACTGAAATTGCGAACGTCCGGCGATTGCTCCTACACTAAAGGTGCCAGCCCTGAAAGCTGTTGCTGGTCCTCATCTCCCACTGGTAACCTCTCAAACGAACCACAAACACTTGGGCTCTGAACTTGTTTAGGCTACTAAAACTTCCAACGTACACAGCCTCTCCTGCTCAATCTGGCCAGAGCTCAACACCGAAATTGCGAACGTCCGGCGATTGCTCCTACACTAAAGGTGCCAGCCCTGAAAGCTCTTGCTGGTCCTCATCTCCCACTGGTAACCTCTCAAACGAACCACAAACACTTGGGCTCTGAACTTGTTTAGCCTACTAAAACTTCCAACGTACACAGCCTCTCCTGCTCAATCTGGCCAGAGCTCAACACCGAAATGCGAACGTCCAGCGATTGCTCCTACACTAAAGGTGCCAGCCCTGAAAGCTCTTGCTGGTCCTCATCTCCCACTGGTAACCTCTCAAACGAACCACAAACACTTGGGCTCTGAACTTGTTTAGGCTACGAAAACTTCCAACGTACACAGCCTCTCCTGCTCAATCTGGCCAGAGCTCAACACCGAAATTGCGAACGTCCAGGGATTGCTCCTACACTAAAGGTGCCAGCCCTGAAAGCTCTTGCTGGTCCTCATCTCCCACTGGTAACCTCTCAAACGAACCACAAACACTTGGGCTCTGAACTTGTTTAGGCTATTAAAACTTCCAACGTACACAGCCTCTCCTGCTCAATCTGGCCAGAGCTCAACACCGAAAATGCGAACGTCCGGCGATTGCTCCTACACTAAAGGTGCCAGCCCTGAAAGCTCTTGCTGGTCCTCATCTCCCACTGGTAACCTCTCAAACGAACCACAAACACTTGGGCTCTGAACTTGTTTAGCCTACTAAAACTTCCAACGTACACAGCCTCTCCTGCTCAATCTGGCCAGAGCTCAACACCGAAAATGCGAACGTCCAGCGATTGCTCCTACACTAAAGGTGCCAGCCCTGAAAGCTCTTGCTGGGCCTCATCTCCCACTGGTAACCTCTCAAATGAACCACAAACACTTGGGCTCTGAACTTGTTTAGTCTACTAAAACTTCCAACGTACACAGCCTCTCCTGCTCAATCTGGCCAGAGCTCAACACCGAAATTGCGAACGTCCGGCGATTGCTCCTACACTAAAGGTGCCAGCCCTGAAAGCTCTTGCTGGTCCTCATCTCCCACTGGTAACCTCTCAAACGAACCACAAATACTTGGGCTCTGAACTTGTTTTGGCTACTAAAACTTCCAACGTACACAGCCTCTCCTGCTCAATCTGGCCAGAGCTCAACACCGAAATTGCGAACGTCCGGCGATTGCTCCTACACTAAAGGTGCCAGCCCTGAAAGCTCTTGCTGGTCCTCATCTCCCACTGGTAACCTCTCAAACGAACCACAAACACTTGGGCTCTGAACTTGTTTAGCCTACTAAAACTTCCAACGTACACAGCCTCTCCTGCTCAATCTGGCCAGAGCTCAACACCGAAAATGCGAACGTCCAGAGATTGCTCCTACACTAAAGGTGCCAGCCCTGAAAGCTCTTGCTGGTCCTCATCTCCCACTGGTAACCTCTCAAACGAACCACAAACACTTGGGCTCTGAACTTGTTTAGCCTACTAAAACTTCCAACGTACACAGCCTCTCCTGCTCAATCTGGCCAGAGCTCAACACCGAAAATGCGAACGTCCAGCGATTGCTCCTACACTAAAGGTGCCAGCCCTGAAAGCTCTTGCTGGGCCTCATCTCCCACTGGTAACCTCTCAAATGAACCACAAACACTTGGGCTCTGAACTTGTTTAGTCTACTAAAACTTCCAACGTACACAGCCTCTCCTGCTCAATCTGGCCAGAGCTCAACACCGAAATTGCGAACGTCCGGCGATTGCTCCTACACTAAAGGTGCCAGCCCTGAAAGCTCTTGCTGGTCCTCATCTCCCACTGGTAACCTCTCAAACGAACCACAAATACTTGGGCTCTGAACTTGTTTTGGCTACTAAAACTTCCAACGTACACAGCCTCTCCTGCTCAATCTGGCCAGAGCTCAACACCGAAATTGCGAACGTCCGGCGATTGCTCCTACACTAAAGGTGCCAGCCCTGAAAGCTCTTGCTGGTCCTCATCTCCCACTGGTAACCTCTCAAACGAACCACAAACACTTGGGCTCTGAACTTGTTTAGCCTACTAAAACTTCCAACGTACACAGCCTCTCCTGCTCAATCTGGCCAGAGCTCAACACCGAAAATGCGAACGTCCAGAGATTGCTCCTACACTAAAGGTGCCAGCCCTGAAAGCTCTTGCTGGTCCTCATCTCCCACTGGTAACCTCTCAAACGAACCACAAACACTTGGGCTCTGAACTTCTTTAGGCTATTAAAACTTCAACGTACACAGCCTCTCCTGCTCAATCTGGCCAGAGCTCAACACCGGAATTGCGAACGTCCGGCGATTGCTCCTACACTAAAGGTGCCAGCCCTGAAAGCTCTTGCTGGTCCTCATCTCCCACTGGTAACCTCTCAAACGAACCACAAACACTTGGGCTCTGAACTTGTTTAGCCTACGAAAACTTCCAACGTACACAGCCTCTCCTGCTCAATCTGGCCAGAGCTCAACACCGAAATTGCGAACGTCCGGCGATTGCTCCTACACTAAAGGTGCCAGCCCTGAAAGCTCTTGCTGGTCCTCATCTCCCACTGGTAACCTCTCAACGAACCACAAACACTTGGCTCTGAACTTGTTTAGCCTACTAAAACTTCCAACGTACACAGCCTCTCCTGCTCAATCTGGCCAGAGCTCAACACCGAAAATGTGAACGTCCAGGGATTGCTCCTACACTAAAGGTGCCAGCCCTGAAAGCTCTTGCTGGTCCTCATCTCCCACTGGTAACCTCTCAAACGAACCACAAACACTTGGGCTCTGAACTTGTTTAGCCTACGAAAACTTCCAACGTACACAGCCTCTCCTGCTCAATCTGGCCAGAGCTCAACACCGAAAATGCGAACGTCCAGAGATTGCTCCTACACTAAAGGTGCCAGCCCTGAAAGCTCTTGCTGGGCCTCATCTCCCACTGGTAACCTCTCAAACGAACCACAAACACTTGGGCTCTGAACTTGTTTAGCCTACGAAAACTTCCAACGTACACAGCCTCTCCTGCTCAATCTGGCCAGAGCTCAACACCGAAATTGCGAACGTCTAGCGATTGCTCCTACACTAAAGGTGCGAGCCCTGAAAGCTCTTGCTGGTCCTCATCTCCCACTGGTAACCTCTCAAACGAACCACAAACACTTGGCTCTGAACTTGTTTAGCCTACGAAAACTTCCAACGTACACAGCCTCTCCTGCTCAATCTGGCCAGAGCTCAACACCGAAATTGCGAACGTCCGGCGATTGCTCCTACACTAAAGGTGCCAGCCCTGAAAGCTCTTGCTGGTCCTCATCTCCCACTGGTAACCTCTCAAACGAACCACAAACACTTGGGCTCTGAACTTGTTTAGCCTACTAAAACTTCCAACGTACACAGCCTCTCCTGCTCAATCTGGCCAGAGCTCAACACCAAAATTGCGAACGTCCGGCGATTGCTCCTACACTAAGGTGCCAGCCCTGAAAGCTCTTGCTGGTCTCATCTCCCACTGGTAACCTCTCAAACGAACCACAAACACTTGGGCTCTGAACTCGTTTAGCCTACGAAAACTTCCAACGTACACAGCCTCTCCTGCTCAATCTGGCCAGAGCTCAACACCGAAAATGCGAACGA